>NW_026604622.1:0-19050 GCF_024763615.1 Phlebotomus papatasi
ATGTCGATTTAAGGTTAGCAGACAGAATTCAGCTTAAAATACATACGTTTCAGCTGAATTGAAATCGGTTAGCATTAGGTGCTTGCTGGTGCTCGTTAGTAGCACATTTTGATTTAAATTTACCGGTCCATAACTGTCTCACCGATTTATGAATCGTCCAAAATGTCACTTTCTCTTCCGAAATAACGTTTCTTAGGACTTACCCAGGCAAGAATTTCAAACAAATAACGAAAATACTATTGAACCATTTCTAAAAACGGTCTTCAAGGTAAAGATGGTAAAATTTCAGAATTTTCACGGTAGTCGCCATCTACAATAGGCGGAAAACGTGAAATTTCTTGAAATTTTCCATCTCTACTTCAAGGTTAATTTTTTTAGACGAAGGGGTACCGGTGTCCCAAAAAACACAAACCATTTTCCTGACGATTTAGAAAACAATATAACTTACTAAAGGTCAAACAATTGTTTTTGCTTTTGGGACTGGTGCCCCATTCATCTTTAGAGGTTTAAAGATCAAAAAGACTCTAGAAGAGTAGGGGCCCATATAGACACAGGCTGATCCTCGACAATATTTAACCTGTAAAATCGGTCAGAAAAGAATTAAGTAGGGGTAGTGGGGCACCTTCGAAATTAGGCTTTGTCCTATTTTTATATGGAATTTAGTTTTATAAATGTATTTTTGACAATTAGTTAGTGGAGCTTAATAATATCATGGTAAGGTTGCGTTTCATTCAAAAATAAACTGGTAAAAATAAAAGGATCAATTTGAACCAAATTTGATCCTTTTGTAAAGGATGGATGAAATTTCAAACTTTGAATGCACATGTTAATTTGATCCATCCTTTGCAAAAGAATCAAATTTGGATCAATGAACCTTTTATTTTTAGCAGTGTAGGAGAAAAGAGCCCATTTTCAAAAAACCTTTAATCGATTATGCTAAGGCCTCAGTGTATAACAGCTTGGGATAAATCTTTACCGTCAAATTTTACAGTCCAAGTATTTTAGAGGATCAACTTGAGTGTATTTGGGACATAACTCTCAACTAAATGGAACCATGGATATACTTGTGTATTTGGAAAAGGTTTTGGAATTGATAAATTTGAACCAGTTCCAGATGGTTATGAACCGATTATGAACTGAAACCGATAACAAATTGTTATCCGGAAACCAAAAGAATTAGGAGGAGGTGGAGCTACTTTGAGCTGTGGGGCTAGATTGTTATACGACCTTTTCGCCTATTTCTAAATGAAGTTGGCCCTTACAATTATTTTATTCAGACCCGCAATTTATTATATTGTCTATCCAAATTACATCACACAAAAAACCCAGTTTCCATTAGAAATATTCGAAAAAATCGTATAACAATGTAGCCCCACAACTGAAAGTAGCCCCACCTCCCCCTACTACTAAACTATTTTAGACAATCTTTCAAATGCTTTATAAATCGGTTAAAATCGGTTGCGAACCAGTAAACGGTAAAATATGCAAAAGTAATTTTAAGGTAAAGGAAAGTGGCCTGTCTTTGAATGCGATAGCCTATTTTTCAATTTTTATTTAATTTCCCAAAGCCAAAATTCTCTTCTATAAACTAAAGTTCATAGTATTAACTATTTTCTATTAATCTTGATTTATAAAACAAATTTTTTGAATTTCGCAAAATTAAATTCCAAATCCGCTTAATTTATTTTTATTTTCTTATTATTACATCTCATTAATTTTCTTATCTGTTTTAAAAAGCATACATAAATTAAACTTAAACTTCAACCATCAATTAAAGCTATGCCTTCTAATGGTTCCAATGCTCTAAAATTAAAAGAATAAGCAAATCATTCTATTTTATACATTTTATATTAATCTATTTATGTTCTTTTTCTTATTTTTACATTATAACTTCAATTTTAAATTTTGAGTTTTACAACAAATTGTTATTACAAAATATAATGGCTAAATATTTTAGTTTAGCTCTCAACATTTTCTACATTTATGAATTATTTTCATTTTAATTAATTATACAATTTAGATATTGCATTGAAATACTCAGCTCAGCTGAATATTTAATGCTTAAATATTACTATATCAATTTGTGTCGAAAATATCCTAAAATTTATCAAATAAAATAATAAAAGAGAATTGAGAAATAAAACTTACATAAACTTGGTAGATACGTAAACTATTTTAGAGTTTTTTGATTCTTCTCAAACTGAGTAAATTATGTAGATTTATACTATATTCTATAATAAATCCGTGATTTGTCTATAAGGGGTTTTTATTGTGTTTGAAACTTATTCAGTATTAAAAATATATAAACTTGTGATACTGACATAAAGTCGCCAAATGGAAGAATAAAATTTTAAAAGCAGAATAATAACTGGGACTCGTGATTTGTTGTTCATATAAAGTTCATTTTTCAAAGAGAATTAATTCTCATAAAAGATCTTTAAAAAATTACAGGAGTATATTTATAAAATTTTTCCAATGTACTAAAGCATAAGAAACAAATTCATGTGCACTATGAAAATATTATCATATTTAATTAAGAATTAATAATCCTTAATTAAAATGTAATTTGATAATTTTATTAAAATATTTAATATTTTTAGAAATATTTATTTTACACTAAAAGATAAAATTCAATTTATTATTTCACAATAGCTAAGCTACACTTCATCTTCCTGATTTCAGCTTTTCCTCCTAATCCGCAGTCACGAAGAGTGAAAAACTGCTTGTGAGCATGAGAGTGGCGTGGAATTTGAAAATTATCTCCTTGAGAGGATCGCAAATTGAAAAATTGTTAAAGAGTATGAGGGGTGTGCAAAGAGTATCAAGGGATTTCAGTTGTCACTCATGTGTTGCATTAGGGGTACCCTTCCAAGTTCTTTCGTCAAGATCTTTCCTCTTTTTTTTTATAGTACCCATCCTTCCCAAAATAGATTCGGCACACCATTCTAAAATGTTGGCTCTTGGTGGAATGACTTTATTGCTCGTCCCAAGCCGGAAGTAGTGAAAAGCAAAGAGGAAAAATCCGCTCAGAGTAGCTTAATTCTGGAGAACCCTTTCGAAACACTAAGAGAAATTTAAAAGCTTTTTTGAGGAAATATCCATAGGATTTGTGGAATCAACTAAAGTTTGTGGTAGTTCAGAGAGCTCGAAGCTAGAATACTTAAAGGTTTTTATAAATTCAACCAAATAATATTTTAGCATTATTAGTTATAAATAAAACATTTTGGCTAAAATAAGTATATCGATTTTGTAATGAAGCAATAAATTCCGATTACTAAAAGCCTTGCAAAAATTCATGAGATTTTGAATTTTACTAACTTTCCAACACATTTCAAATACTTCCAAAAGGGAGTAATTATAATATTATGTTGGCGAAAAATTAAGTGTTTATTTTGTTTTATTAACTACTATAGTATGGTCACGCAATGGGTTATCTGGCATAACACTTGTTTCATGAATCAGTTATCCGGAGTTAAAAATTCTTTGAAGTTACAGTCAAAGTCTCACTATCCGAGTAGTATATTTTTCTATAATGTGAAAAAGGTCATGAAAACGTAATTCGAAAGTTATCAAAATGACTTGGTATAGCTCAGAGCTCTAACTATTATATTATCGTCATTGTTGGTGATTTTGCTCCCCTATAATGTCCATAACCCGTCAAATAATTTCGTCAGATATCTTTAAGATTTCTGCAGAAAATATCTACACCTCTGCCGAAAATCTGCCGAAAAATCTGTAGATATTCCTACAAATTTTATTTGGGCTTGGGACAAAATTTGTCAGAAGTTTTTGCAGATTTTCTGACGAATCCTGGTGCATACTCTGACGAATTTCTGTAGATATTTTGCCGATTATCTGTAGATCTTTCTCTACATTCCAGACTTTCCAGACAGATTTGTCAGGAAAGATGGAACATTTTTCACTAAAGTTTGCAAAATTCAATAGTGATTCTTGGTGATTTCACAGTGTTTATATAAAATAAAGAATTCTGCGACGCCGTGTTATAAGTAGAGAATAGTGAAGTGAACACTTTAAGCAGAGTGTCGACCTAAATTTCGTGTTTTTGTATCATTGTATGGGCGATTTTTAAGAAATTAGTATTTTTGCTTGAATCTTTTTACTCATCTAAAATGTTTAATCGGAAATGCTTGTTAAGCAGAGCATACCATTTTCTTTGTAACTTCTACAGTTCCTTGATAAATCAACAATATTTTTGTTGAGACAATGGAGCCTATGCTGATTTCCTATGCAGAAATTCTGCCGAGAATCTGCAGAGTTTCGGAAGAATTTCTGCCGAAAATCTACAGATTTTCTAGGCAGAAATTTTGCCGAAAATCTACAGAATTTCTCTAAATGTACTAGAATATATCGTTACAATTCAAAAAGCCTCCGAGTAAAATCGGCAGGTAGAGCAATGATTTGACGGGAAGCTTTTCTTTAATTCTAGTACTTACTGATGCTCTTGACCGATTCGATCTAGTGTGTCAAAGTACATAGGGATCGGTGACAGCCAAAATCCAGAAAACCAAAATTTCGAAAATCAAAATCCCAAATTCAAAATTTTGAATTTCGAAATTTTTGTTTTCAGGATTTTGGCCTTCCGGAATTTTGTTGTTTGGAATTTTAGCTTTCTGGATTTTGACCGAAATTACTATTATACTATTAATATTATACACTTTTACTATTAATATTATTGTTATGTACCACGTAGAATACAAAAATTCACAAATGGTTACTTCTAGTTTTAGGAAGAGATAAAACTTATCACATGGTATATTTAGTTGTTGTAATATTTATATGTTGTAAATAATTGCACTTTGAAAGTACAACCGCGAATGCCCAAATAATAACCAATGACCACATGATAAAAATTACGATATTCTGACTTCATTTTGCTATTTGGGTATTTTTCTTCAATATATGCTTTTTATCGGTAATCTCGGAAAAATCACTATCTTTAAACTTTTTAAAACACATATTCCGGGAGATATTCCATATTAATAATTATTATTATAAAAACATAAAATAAAGTGTATTACGTGTGGCAGGAAGAAACAGTATAATTATTTTCCATTTCTTTACCTTTTAATATTATTTTCATCTTTTATCTCAGCGTACATATATGGCACAGATGAGCATAATAATTCCAAAAAAGAAAAATATATTTTGCAAATTTTAATTTAGAAATGTAGAAATCTTCCAGACTTTTTGCATTTCAAGCAAATAATTTTTCCCAATAAATCTGAATAAATCACTTTGTCATTCCAAAGAAATATTTTTTCTCAGTGTAACGATGGGTCTACACTTGGTCTCTTTTTTTGCACCATCTCTCTCTAAATATCCTAGTGGCAGTGGAAACTGCTTGATGTAATATTTGTGGCGTAAGTTAATCCTATATTTTGGCGTCGTGTGGCGCAGCTATATTTTAGGTTTTGTGCAAAAATGAAAAATGTACACATCTACCTGGGATTTGTGGTTCTCCTAACGGCGGCCGTGGCCTCCGTGGCCGGCGGACAGTCGCGCCCCAGTTCAAGCCATCGTCTGGACGTGTACATTGCTGGCTTCTTCCCCTACGGCGACGGTGTCGAGAATTCTCATACGGGTCGCGGCGTGATGCCAAGCGTGAAACTGGCCCTCGACCACGTCAACGAACACTCCACCATCCTGCGGAACTACCGGCTACACATGTGGTGGAACGATACGGAGGTGAGTTGGGATTTTCCACCCCAAATCAATTTCTACAGCTCCACCCTTTTCTCAATCCCTTTGGAATTCACCCATCCGCATGCAAACCCAAAAACTCAGTCCTGTGGTCAGGTTGAAAATGCCAAAAGCTCTCTGGGCATATCATCCTAAGAGAGAGCTTTAAAGAGTGCCAACACTTTAGATTTAAAGGCGTCCCTTTCGCATGAGAAATTTCATTTACATCTTGATCTTTGTGTTTTCTATTAAAATTTTATGGGTCGTGTGGGAAATTCTCTGGATCCCATAAAACACAGAAGCAATTCTCAATTTATAGGGTCTCCGATTTTCATTGCTTTCCATAAATAACTGAACTTTCACTAATACATTAATTCCATTAATAAAACTAGATAGACACATTTTTATTGCTATTCGAAAAGGGAATTTTCCTATCTACCCTTTAATTTCAACTTTAATTAATATTTTAAAAAAATCATTATTGAAATTTCTTGGCTGGACACTTTTAAACTCATTGCCAAAAACAGATTAATTATTCTACTCCACTTTATTATCAGCAGTTTATTCATTAAATTTTTGGCACATATCTCAGATACTTCAAGCATTTTGTTTTGTCATATTTCAGTAAATTACAAATATTTTGCAAATTTTCTAATTTTATCAATGTTTTTAAATACATTTAAGAGTACATGATTAGAAAAATACATGTATATGCTTTTTTTATAAAATCATATACATGAAAAAAATACATTAAAAAAATTATAAGCAAATCAATATTATTGGAAATAAATATTTAATTGTTGTCTTTAAATATTCAAATATGTTCAAATATTATTAAATATATTGAAATTTAGGTTCACAATCGCTTTTTGGAACTCAATTATATCATGATATGGTCCAGTTTAATATAAAAATTGGAGAAACAGCTTAATTTTAAAGCTTTCCCAATTCAAAAGTACCCCACTCCTCCTATTTTATTATAGGGGTTGGTGGTGCTAAATTGAGATGGGGCTATAGCGTCGGCTCCAAAATAGACTTTTGTAAGTCCAAAATGTAAAATTTACAGAAGAGAGGTTTAAAATTTGACGGATAAAATTCATTTTCATTAATTTCACTGCAATTAGTATACATTCAGCTTTTGAAACTATTTCATCATACTTACGCATTGAATATCGTCTGCTTAACGCTACTTTTAAGTTATTTACAGTAAAATTGTGGAAAAAAACTCAATAATCGGGCACGTTGATTTTCAGTGTTTTACTTGTAACTTTCTATGATACCATATTCTTATACTATTGTACATTTACCTAAAATTAAGAAAAAAGTTAAATTGCACTTTGAATATATGATGTGCGAATGCCCAAATAATAACCAATGACCACATGATAAAAATTACGAAATTCTGACTTTATTTTGCTACTTGGGTATTTTCCTCCAATCTATGCCTTTTGTTGCAAGTCTTCACTATCATTAAACTTTTTAAAACACATATTCTGATAGATATTCTATAATAATAAAAATTATATTATTATATTTTACCCATTTTATCAGACTTACAATAATCTTCTTTGGAACCGACAATATTGCAAACGCTATTTTTTTTTGCATATTAATAAATGAAACTGGGCTTTAACGTAATGTAATTTAGGTAGATAAACCAATTGTGGATCTAAATAAAATATGACTAGATCCAGCTTCCTATAGAAATATGCGTAAAAATACAGTTTTCAATATAGTCGAAGATCTATTTAGCCTCACCTCTCCCTATTTCTGAAGTATCACTATTAACACTTAATTTCAGTCACATTTCGAGATGTAAAAAAGTTATTTGCTGCACATATTTTCTGACTTCCTCCTTGCTGACAGTCAAATGTAAATAATTTGTAGGTCGGGAATGTGGAGTGGTTTCACACAAGCAGTACATTAGTACATTCGAAAATATACATTTTCAAGACGAAAAATAAATTATTTTGCAAATATCCTAAAAAAATATGTTTGTTTATCGCAATACGCTGTAAAAGGGCCTAATCTTTCTTAAATAAATAATAATAATAATAATAATAACAGACTTTGCCCCCTGCGAATGATTTTGACACCCCGATGTTCGACAGCTTTTCCTTATTTCTAGAACTTAAGAATGGTGTTTACCGATCAAACATGGTAGATCGAACCGGTAAAGGCCATCCCTAAGTTCTATAAATAAAGAAAAGCTTACGAACAGGGGGTGTCAAAGACCCCCGTACTTACGGTACCTAAAATTTCTAAGGATTTGACTAAGATTTAGGATAAGATTTCAGATAAGGATTAGACTAAGATCATTTTATTATCACTATGAATTGCAAAAATATCATTCTTTTACTTATCTTTTTAAGACAATCTTAAAAGTGCAACTAATAGGGGAGACCGGGGTACAATTAGCCAGGGGTAAAATTAGACAGTAAATTAACAGTTAGACAGTTAAATTGTACATTGAGCAAAGTATTTTTTAATGAAAGCAGGCACACATCCCCATATAGCAGGAAAAATTTATAACTCTGATCCTGTTATCATACAATTTAGAATCATTTTTTTACAAAATGGGTATAAAAATTGTAATTTTGATGTGACAGTTTTTGGCCCAGCATTTGGTTTTCTAAGTTGTTAGTCAAAATCTCATAGTTTTACTTTGTTTCTGGTTTAATAAAATTAATTAAGATATATTTTTCACTTGGACAATAATTATTTACTTTTTTATATAAGATTATAAACACTGAAATAGCCCTCGGGGCAGATATAGCCACTCTTCCGTAGCAGGATATAACTATTGATGATTTTTCACTAATATATGGATAAAATGCCAGTCAAATCGCGAAAGAGCTATAGAAGTTCTAATGTCCTTTTACAATATTAGAGTTAAAGAACAATTTAATTTTTTAAATGAACTCATATTTTTTATCACCGAATGTTTACGTCTGTTTAAAAGTATCAATCATAGTTTCTTTAATTTTAATAAAAAATGTTTTTCAAACTTGCTTCTTGAAAATTTAATATTTTATTTATTTATTTTTACAATTTATATTCTCTAAATTAGAATCTAAAAATTTTCACTTGTCTCTACTTTTTAATGCAAAATTTGCAAATGTGCGCTACAGGTGTATGTTTAGTACAAACACATAATATAATGTACTAAAAATTTATCATCGCTCCGAGCCATTTGTGCGTTTAATCTGTATTCGAATGGTTTTACTGTAGTGGCCAATCCTAATTGGATTAGAAATGTTATTTGCGTGTATTTCCAATTTTATTACCATTTAACTAAGCCATAGTCAAAAACGTTTGTGTACAGCCGTGATACAATATTTACTGGAAAATCATAATGCAGTGCGCTTATACTAATTTGCATTGATTTGATATTCCAACATTTGCATTGAAAAATGTTCTCCGCAATTATTGTTAACCATTTAGAACAAATATACATAGTGGACTTCTGCTACAATGCTATCACAGAGGAAAACACCGACAAAACAATGTTTCAAATTTTATGACACAATTCTGGAATACTTTCAAGAGAGGAAACGTTTAATAGTTTAAATGATTAGGGGAATGTTGGCATGGTTCGCACAGAGTGAACCTTCAAACAACGCAAATTTTCTCTTTGTTTACAAAGAGCTAGTTCGTCATTTCTTAGCCATAAGATAGATAATTATTAAGCTCATGAAACGAGATGAGAAATGGTAGGTCAGCTCTTTGCAAAAGAAGTGAAAATTCACATCGTTTGAAGGTTCACTCCGTGCGAACCATGCCTATATTCCCCTAGACTTTTATGTTGGTACTGAATACGGAAGAGTCGTATAAATAAAATGTTTCAAAAGAATTTCTTGTCCAACTTCAATTTTAGAAAATGACCTTTTGCTGAGCATTGTTCAATGTTATGCTGAGGCACTCTCTACGAGAATCTATTGTGCAGAAAAAAAAACTTCCAAAAGAAGTTTTTCTATTGAAAACAATAGAGTAATCTCGATGAATCTCTTATCTGAAACATTGCCAATTGGGCCTATGTTCGCGTGTAGAGTTGAATGGAAAGCAAAAGAGTAAATCTCTAACGTATCCCATTGAAAGTTGTAACGAGCTTTCTGACATTCGCAAGCCTCAACCTTCCCAAAAGCTCCTATACCCCAGTGGTTTGGGTTTCGACGACCTCCGGCAAAAGTAACACGGAATCTCACTCTGAATGAAAATCGCTAGATGTTGTCAAAGGTTGTGTGACGTGGTACGATACATTTGAATCAGTAAACCACAACAACAAAAACCATACCAAATCCCAATTCACATCTGTTCATTATGCACAAGTCCTTTCAAGACCAAACCCAAATGCTTTCGTCAATTCAGCTCCCTTGACTTTTGCGCACGCTAAATCTCACCAAAATTGTGGAGAAAGGGGTATGTTCCCTTTTTTGGCATATATGATACACAAAATGCAAAATTCCTTTCGTGTTTTATGTGATTTCACCCCAAAATTGTGCATTCTGCAATCCTCCACAGAGTGGTATGTATTAAGTGAAATGCAAATACCTTACATACTCATGTACTTTCAATTGAAAATATACGTCACAAGCCTTATATATTCGTGCAGATTTCCATAATCATCTTACACAGAGAAAAATTACCCTCTAGATTCAAGAAAAAAATACTCTAAATAAGGCTTCGATTTTGCTCCAAGCAATTTTTTGCTTAAATTTTGCTTAAATTAAGAAAAAATTTCTATAAGAGCATTTTCTTAAATTTTAGAGTACGATGGTTTTGAAATTCAGTATCTTTGAATCTAGACTCTTTTACTCTTAAATTTAGAGAAAAATAGTTTTGAATTTGTAGCAAAAATGGTTTTGATTTTAGAATATCATGGTTTTGATTTTAGAGTATTGTGGTTTTGACTTTAGAGTATTGTGGTTTTGATTTTAGAAACTTATGGGTTTGATTTTAGAAACTTATGGGTTTGATTTTAGAGTATCATGGTTTTGATTGTAGAAACTTATGGGTTTGATTTTAGAGTATTGTGGTTTTGATTTTAGAAACTTATGGGTTTGATTTTAGAGTATTGTAGTTTTGATTTTAGAAACTTATGGGTTTGATTTTAGAGTATCATGGTTTTGATTTTAGAAACTTATGGGTTTGATTTTAGAAACTTATGGGTTTGATTTTAGAAACTTATGGTTTTGATTTTAGAGTATTGTGGTTTTAATTTTAGAGTATTGTGGTTTTGATTTTAGAGTATTGTGGTTTTGATTTTAGAGTATCATGGTTTTGATTTTAGAAACTTATGGGTTTGATTTTAGAAACTTATGGGTTTGATTTTAGAAACTTATGGTTTTGATTTTAGAATATTGTGGTTTTAATTTTAGAGTATTGTGGTTTTGATTTTAGAGTATTGTGGTTTTGACTTTAGAGTATTGTGGTTTTGATTTTAGAAACTTATGGGTTTGATTTTAGAAACTTATGGGTTTGATTTTAGAGTATCATGGTTTTGATTGTAGAAACTTATGGGTTTGATTTTAGAGTATTGTGGTTTTGATTTTAGAAACTTATGGGTTTGATTTTAGAGTATTGTAGTTTTGATTTTAGAAACTTATGGGTTTGATTTTAGAGTATCATGGTTTTGATTTTAGAAACTTATGGGTTTGATTTTAGAAACTTATGGGTTTGATTTTAGAAACTTATGGTTTTGATTTTAGAGTATTGTGGTTTTAATTTTAGAGTATTGTGGTTTTGATTTTAGAGTATTGTGGTTTTGATTTTAGAGTATCATGGTTTTGATTTTAGAAACTTATGGGTTTGATTTTAGAAACTTATGGGTTTGATTTTAGAAACTTATGGTTTTGATTTTAGAGTACCATGGTTTTGATTTTAGAGTACCATGGTTTTGATTTTAGAGTACCATGGTTTTGATTTTAGAGTACCATGGTTTTGATTTTAGAGTACCATGGTTTTGATTTTGGAGTGTTTGCTGTGTTGATTGTCGAGTTTTGCTGGTTCTGAAAGTAGAGTATTCTGAGGTTTTGAATCAAGGCAATTTGAGGTTTTTTTTGTGAATGTTATATATTTCATTCTTTACCTTTTTCCACGTGATGCATATGATGCGCGCGTATTCACTTCCATGAAACTCTCATATGCATCTTTCATTTCAATTTTCTATATGAACTTTGCCAATCGGAATTTACCTCCACTGAAGTGTGTTGCTTAATCTGAAATATTTAAGAGTATAATGGTTTTGATTTTAGAGTATCAAGGCTTAGAACCTCTCATAGTCTGTCTTATTTCGATATTTTATATAAACTTTTCCAATCGGAATTCATCTCCACTGAAGTATGTTGCTTAATCTGAAATATTTAAGACTAATATGGTTTTGATTTTAGAGTATTATTGTCTTGCTTTTAGAGTACTTTGGTTTTGATGTTGGTCTATTGTGGTTTTGAATTCTTTTAGAGTATTGGGGATTTGATTTTAGACTATTGTGGTGATGATTCTACAGCATTGTGGTTTTGATTTTAGAGTATCGTGGTTTTGATTTTAGAGTATTGTGGTTTTGATTTTAGAGTATTGTGGTTTTGATTTTAGAGTATTGTGGTTTTGATTTTAGAAACTTATGGTTTTGATTTTAGAAACTTATGGTTTTGATTTTAGAGTATTGTGGTTTTGATTTTAGAGTATCGTGGTTTTGATTTTAGAAACTTATGGGTTTGATTTTAGAGTATTGTGGTTTTGATTTTAGAGTATCATGGTTTTGATTTTAGAAACTTATGGGTTTGATTTTAGAAACTCATGGGTTTGATTTTAGAGTATTGTGGTTTTGATTTTAGGAACTTATGGTTTTGATTTTAGAAACTTATGGTTTTGATCTTAGAGTATCGCGGTTTTGATTTTAGAGTGTCATGGTTTTGATTTTAGAAACTTATGGGTTTGATTTTAGAAACTTATGGATTTGATTTTAGAAACTTATGGTTTTGATTTTAGAGTATTGTGGTTTTGATTTTAGAGTATCATGGTTTTGATTTTAGAAACTTATGGGTTTGATTTTAGAAACTCATGGGTTTGATTTTAGAGTATTGTGGTTTTGATTTTAGGAACTTATGGTTTTGATTTTAGAAACTTATGGTTTTGATCTTAGAGTATCGCGGTTTTGATTTTAGAGTGTCATGGTTTTGATTTTAGAAACTTATGGGTTTGATTTTAGAAACTTATGGATTTGATTTTAGAAACTTATGGTTTTGATTTTAGAGTATTGTGGTTTTGATTTTAGAGTATCGTGGTTTTGATTTTAGAAACTTATGGGTTTGATTTTAGAAACTTATGGTTTTGATTTTAGAGTATTGTGGTTTTGATTTTAGAGTATCGTGGTTTTGATTTTAGAGTATTGTGGTTTTGATTTTAGAGTATCGTGGTTTTGATTTTAGAGTATTGTGGTTTTGATTTTAGAGTATTGTGGTTTTGATTTTAGAGTATTGTGGTTTTGATTTTAGAAACTTATGGTTTTGATTTTAGAAACTTATGGTTTTGATTTTAGAGTATTGTGGTTTTGATTTTAGAGTATCGTGGTTTTGATTTTAGAAACTTATGGGTTTGATTTTAGAAACTTATGGTTTTGATTTTAGAGTATTGTGGTTTTGATTTTAGAGTATCGTGGTTTTGATTTTAGAGTATTGTGGTTTTGATTTTAGAGTATCGTGGTTTTGATTTTAGAGTATTGTGGTTTTGATTTTAGAGTATTGTGGTTTTGATTTTAGAGTATCGTGGTTTTGATTTTAGAAACTTATGGTTTTGATTTTAGAGTATCGTGGTTTTGATTTTAGAGTATTGTGGCTTTGATTTTAGAGTATCGTGGTTTTGATTTTAGAAACTCATGGGTTTGATTTTAGAGTATCGTGGTTTTGATTTTAGAGTATTGTGGTTTTGATTTTAGAGTATTGTGGTTTTGATTTTAGAGTATTGTGGTTTTGATTTTAGAGTATTGTGGTTTTGATTTTAGAGTATCGTGGTTTTGATTTTAGAAACTTATGGGTTTGATTTTAGAAACTTATGGTTTTGATTTTAGAGTATTGTGGTTTTGATTTTAGAGTATCGTGGTTTTGATTTTAGAGTATTGTGGTTTTGATTTTAGAGTATCGTGGTTTTGATTTTAGAGTATTGTGGTTTTGATTTTAGAGTATCGTGGTTTTGATTTTAGAATATTGTGGTTTTGATTTTAGAAACTTATGGGTTTGATTTTAGAGTATTGTGGTTTTGATTTTAGAGTATCGTGGTTTTGATTTTAGAGTATTGTGGTTTTGATTTTAGAAACTTATGGTTTTGATTTTAGAGTATTGTGGTTTTGATTTTAGAGTATCATGGTTTTGATTTTAGAAACTTATGGGTTTGATTTTAGAAACTCATGGGTTTGATTTTAGAGTATTGTGGTTTTGATTTTAGAGTATTGTGGTTTTGATTTTAGAGTATCGTGGTTTTGATTTTAGAAACTTATGGGTTTGATTTTAGAAACTTATGGTTTTGATTTTAGAGTATTGTGGTTTTGATTCTAGAGTATCGTGGTTTTGATTTTAGAGTATTGTGGTTTTGATTTTAGAAACTTATGGTTTTGATTCTAGAGTATTGTGGTTTTGATTTTAGAGTATTGTGGTTTTGATTTTAGAAACTTATGGTTTTGATTTTAGAGTATTGTGGTTTTGATTTTAGAGTATCGTGGTTTTGATTTTAGAAACTTATGGGTTTGATTTTAGAAACTTATGGTTTTGATTTTAGAGTATTGGGGTTTTGATTTTAGGAACTTATGGTTTTGATTTTAGAAACTTATGGTTTTGATCTTAGAGTATCGCGGTTTTGATTTTAGAGTGTCATCGTTTTGATTTTAGAAACTTATGGTTTTGATTTTAGAGTATCATGGTTTTGATTTTAGAGTATTGTGGTTTTGATTTTAGAGTACCATGGTTTTGATTTTAGAGTATCATGATTTTGATTTTAGAGTTTAAAATCAAAACCATGAAACTTTAAAATCAAATCCTCAATACTCTAAAATCAAAACCATGATACTCTAAAATCAAAACCACAATACTCTAAAATTAAAACCACAATACTCTAAAATCAAACCCATAAGTTTCTAAAATCAAACCCATAAGTTTCTAAAATCAAAACCGCAATACTCTAAAATCAAACCCATAAGTTTCTAAAATCAAAACCACAATACTCTAAAATTAAAACCACAATACTCTAAAATCAAAACCATGATACTCTAAAATCAAAACCATAAGTTTCTAAAATCAAACCCATAAGTTTCTAAAATCAAAACCACAATACTCTAAAATTAAAACCACAATAGGGTAAAGTGGTACAAGTTGGACAGTGGTACAAGTTGGACAATGGTATAATTTGGACAGGGCTTTTCGTCTTGATAAATTTACTACTTCATTTTTATTTGTATATTTTTAATGCTTTAGTTTTATAATTTGGTTTCTTGTGCTTAGAAACAAATTTTGTACTGTATTTATCAAGAAAAAAGCCATGTCCAACTTGTACCGGCGAATTGTCCAACTTATATCACTAATTCCAAATTATACACTTTACCCTACTCTAAAATCAAAACCATGATACTCTAAAATCAAAACCATAAGTTTCTAAAATCAAACCCATAAGTTTCTAAAATCAAACCCATAAGTTTCTAAAATCAAAACCATAAGTTTCTAAAATCAAAACCACAATACTCTAAAATCAAAACCACAATACTCTAAAATCAAAACCACAATACTCTAAAATCAAAACCATAAGTTTCTAAAATCAAACCCATGAGTTTCTAAAATCAAAACCACAATACTCTAAAATCAAAACCATAAATTTCTAAAATCAAAACCACAATACTCTAAAATCAAACCCATAAGTTTCTAAAATCAAAACCATGATACTCTAAAATCAAAACCATAAGTTTCTAAAATCAAACCCATAAGTTTCTAAAATCAAAACCATGATACTCTAAAATCAAAACCACAATACTCTAAAATTAAAACCACAATACTCTAAAATCAAACCCATAATTTTCTAAAATCAAAACCACAATATTCTAAAATCAAACCCATAAGTTTCTAAAATCAAAACCACAATACTCTAAAATCAAACCCATGATTTTCTAAAATCAAACCCATAAGTTTCTAAAATCAAAACCATGATACTCTAAAATCAAAACCATAAGTTTCTAAAATCAAAACCATAAGTTTCTAAAATCAAAACCGCAATACTCTAAAATCAAAACCACAATACTCTAAAATCAAAACCATAAGTTTCTAAAATCAAACCCATGAGTTTCTAAAATCAAAACCACAATACTCTAAAATCAAACCCATAAGTTTCTAAAATCAAAACCATTACTCTAAAATCAAAACCATAAGTTTCTAAAATCAAACCCATAAGTTTCTAAAATCAAACCTATAAGTTTCTAAAATCAAAACCATGATACTCTAAAATCAAAACCATAAGTTTCTAAAATCAAAACCCCATAAGTTTCTAAAATCAAACCCATGAGTTTCTAAAATCAAAACCATGATACTCTAAAATCAAAACCTAAAATAAGTTCAAAACCATAAATTTCTAAAACTCAAACCCATAAGTTTCTAAAATCAAACCCATAAGTTTCTAAAATCAAAACCACAATACTCTAAAATCAAAACCACAATACTCTAAAATCAAAACCATAAGTTTCTAAAATCAAACCCATGAGTTCCTAAAATCAAAACCACAATACTCTAAAATTCTAAAATCAAAACCATAAGTTTCTAAAATCAAAAGTTTCTAAAATCAAAACATGATACTCTAAAATCAAAACCATAAGTTTCTAAAAAAACCATAAGTTTCTAAAATCAAACCCATAAGTTTCTAAAATCAAAACCACAATACTCTAAAATCAAAACCATAAGTTTCTAAAATCAAACCCATGAGTTTCTAAAATCAAAACCACAATACTCTAAAATCAAAACCATAAATTTCTAAAATCAAAACCACAATACTCTAAAATCAAACCTATAAGTTTCTAAAATCAAAACCATGATACTCTAAAATCAAAACCATAAGTTTCTAAAATCAAACCCATAAGTTTCTAAAATCAAAACCATGATACTCTAAAATCAAAACCACAATACTCTAAAATTAAAACCACAATACTCTAAAATCAAACCCATAATTTTCTAAAATCAAAACCACAATATTCTAAAATCAAACCCATAAGTTTCTAAAATCAAAACCACAATACTCTAAAATCAAACCCATAAGTTTCTAAAATCAAACCCATAAGTTTCTAAAATCAAAACCATGATACTCTAAAATCAAAACCATAAGTTTCTAAAATCAAAACCATAAGTTTCTAAAATCAAAACCGCAATACTCTAAAATCAAAACCACAATACTCTAAAATCAAAACCATAAGTTTCTAAAATCAAACCCATGAGTTTCTAAAATCAAAACCACAATACTCTAAAATCAAACCCATAAGTTTCTAAAATCAAAACCATGATACTCTAAAATCAAAACCATAAGTTTCTAAAATCAAACCCATAAGTTTCTAAAATCAAACCTATAAGTTTCTAAAATCAAAACCATGATACTCTAAAATCAAAACCATAAGTTTCTAAAATCAAACCCATAAGTTTCTAAAATCAAAACCATGATACTCTAAAATCAAACCCATAAGTTTCTAAAATCAAAACCATGATACTCTAAAATCAAAACCATAAGTTTCTAAAATCAAAACCATAAGTTTCTAAAATCAAACCCATGAGTTTCTAAAATCAAAACCATGATACTCTAAAATCAAAACCATAAGTTTCTAAAATCAAACCCATAAGTTTCTAAAATCAAACCCATAAGTTTCTAAAATCAAAACCACAATACTCTAAAATCAAAACCATAAGTTTCTAAAATCAAACCCATAAGTTTCTAAAATTAAAACCACAATACTCTAAAATCAAAACCATAAGTTTCTAAAATCAAAACCACAATACTCTAAAATCAAAACCACAATACTCTAAAATTAAAACCATAATACTCTAAAATCAAAACCATAAGTTTCTAAAATCTAACCCATAAGTTTCTAAAATCAAAACCACAATACTCTAAAATCAAACCCATAAGTTTTTAAAATCAAAACCATGATACTCTAAAATCAAAACCATAAGTTTCTAAAATCAAACCCATAAGTTTCTAAAATCAAAACCATGATACTCTAAAATCAAAACCACAATACTCTAAAATCAAAACCACAATACTCTAAAATTAAAACCACAATACTCTAAAATCAAAACCATGAGTTTCTAAAATCAAACCCATAAGTTTCTAAAATCAAAACCATAAGTTTGTAAAATCAAACCCATAAGTTTCTAAAATCAAAACCACAATACTCTAAAATCAAAACCACAATACTCTAAAATCAAAGCCATGATACTCTAAAATCAAAGCCATGATACTCTAAAATCAAGACCATAATAGTCTAATAGAATACAAAACTACTATACTCTTATTTTGAAACCATGATTTCGCTAAAATCAAAACCACAATAGTCTTAACTCGAATCCTCTATACTCTAAAATCAAAACAATGACCTTCTAACTTTAAAACTTCTGTATGCTCTATCAGTGTTCAAAACTGCGATTCGCTAAATTCAAACCCACTGTTCTCCTATTATTAAGCACAATTTATTCTATTTTTTAAACTATCATACTCTTTTAGAGAAATTCAAGCGCAAAATATCTCAATTATAGGGGAAAATAGTTTGAAATTCTTGTACTCTTGATTCAAAACCACGTTTCTTAATTTTTTCTAACTCAAAATTTTTCTCTGTGTAAGTATTCATGCTTTTTCATGAGTACAATTTTTCAAAGAGCACAATTTTGTGGGAAAAAGTGAATAAACATTGAAATAGGAGACGAAGGTGAGAAAGTACATAAAATTGCGTTTGTGAGTTTTGAAAATAAAAATTTATTTATATACTTCCTTGTAACTTTCATTTGTTGAACTTTTCCCATGCAATTTTCCAACTTTTGTAGCTCAGCATAATGATGATTGTTGTGTTAAATTTGCAGGTTATAGTACAAAGTTATTGCTGAAATACCCATGTCATTTCCAGGAAAATTGAGATACTATGAGACAAGCCTTTTATTGCAGAACTTGTCGTTGCACTCTGTTGCATTTTTTTGCTCATACTCATACAAAAATCATCCAGATAGAGTAATGGGGTGAATTTATGGAAAAGCGGGGACATTGCATAGATGTCATAAAAAATATGTATTATAATTAGATGGTCAGATTTTATGGAGCTATTCTAATGAAAAATGAACATGTTTTTAG
>NW_026604623.1:0-169580 GCF_024763615.1 Phlebotomus papatasi
TTGGAGTTTCACACAGGCATTTGATAAATTCCTTGATTGCAATAACCCAGAAAGACTTTTAAGTGATCAAGGGATCTGTCATTTACAAAATAAAGGATCTAATATTTATTGACTTTTTTTATTTAATGATTTGAAGTTTCACACAGGCATTTGATAAATTCTTTAATTAAAATAACGCATAGAGACTTTTAAGTGATCAAGGGGTCTGTCATTTACAAAATAAAGGATCTAATATTTATTGACTTTTTTTATTTAATGGTTTGGAGTTTCACACAGGCATTTGATAAATTCTTTGATTGCAATAACCCAGAAAGACTTTTAAGTGATCAAGGGGTCTGTCATTTACAAAATAAAGGATCTAATATTTATTGACTTTTTTTATTTAATGGTTTGGAGTTTCACACAGGCATTTGATAAATTCTTTATTTGCAGTAACCCAGAAAGACTTTTAAGTGATCAAGGGGTCTGTCATTTACAAAATAAAGGATCTAATATTTGTTGACTTTTTTTTATTTAATGATTTGAAGTTTCACACAGGTATTTGATAATTCTTTAATTTAACCCAGAAAGACTTTTAAGTGATCAAGGGGTCTGTCATTTACAAAATAAAGGATCTAATATTTATTGACGCATAGAGACTTTTAAGTGATCAAGGGGTCTGTCATTTACAAAATAAAGGATCTAATATTTATTGACTTTTTTATTTAATGGTTTGGAGTTTCACACAGGCATTTGATAAATTCTTTGATTGCAATAACCCAGAAAGACTTTTAAGTGATCAAGGGGTCTGTCATTTACAAAATAAAGGATCTAATATTTATTGACTTTTTTATTTAATGGTTTGGAGTTTCACACAGGCATTTGATAAATTCTTTGATTGCAATAACCCAGAAAGACTTTTAAGTGATCAAGGGGTCTGTCATTTACAAAATAAAGGATCTAATATTTATTGACTTTTTTTATTTAATGGTTTGGAGTTTCACACAGGCATTTGATAAATTCTTTGATTGCAATAACGCATAAAGACTTTTAAGTGATCAAGGGGTCTGTCATTTACAAAATAAAGGATCTAATGTTTATTGTCTTTTTTTATTTAATGGTTTGGAGTTTCACACAGGCATATGATAAATTGTTTGATTGCAATAACCCAGAAAGACTTTTAAGTGATCAAGGGGTCTGTCATTTACAAAATAAAGGGTCTAATATTTATTGACTTTTTTTTATTTAATGATTTGAAGTTTCACACAGGCATTTGATAAATTCTTTGATTGCAATAACCCAGAAAGACTTTTAAGTGATCAAGGGGTCTGTCATTTACAAAATAAAGGATCTAATATTTATTGACTTTTTTTATTTAATGGTTTGGAGTTTCACACAGGCATTTGATAAATTCTTTGATTGCAATAACCCAGAAAGACTTTTAAGTGATCAAGGGGTCTGTCATTTACAAAATAAAGGATCTAATATTTATTGACTTTTTTTATTTAATGGTTTGGAGTTTCACACAGGCATTTGATAAATTCCTTGATTGCAATAACCCAGAAAGACTTTTAAGTGATCAAGGGATCTGTCATTTACAAAATAAAGGATCTAATATTTATTGACTTTTTTTATTTAATGATTTGAAGTTTCACACAGGCATTTGATAAATTCTTTAATTGCAATAACCCAGAAAGACTTTTAAGTGATCAAGGGGTCTGTCATTTACAAAATAAAGGATCTAATATTTATTGACTTTTTTTATTTAATGATTTGAAGTTTCACACAGGCATTTGATAAATTGTTTGATTGCAATAACCCAGAAAGACTTTTAAGTGATCAAGGGGTCTGTCATTTACAAAATAAAGGATCTAATATTTATTGACTTTTTTTTATTTAATGGTTTGGAGTTTCACACAGGCATTTGATAAATTCTTTGATTGCAATAACGCATAAAGACTTTTAAGTGATCAAGGGGTCTGTCATTTACAAAATAAAGGGTCTAATATTTATTGACTTTTTTTGTTTAATGATTTGAAGTTTCACACAGGCATTTGATAAATTCTTTAATTGCAATAACCCAGAAAGACTTTTAAGTGATCAAGGGGTCTGTCATTTACAAAATAAAGGATCTAATATTTATTGACTTTTTTTATTTAATGATTTGAAGTTTCACACAGGCATTTGATAAATTCTTTAATTGCAATAACGCATAGAGACTTTTAAGTGATCAAGGGGTCTGTCATTTACAAAATAAAGGATCTAATATTTATTGACTTTTTTTATTTAATGGTTTGGAGTGTCACACAGGCATTTGATAAATTCTTTGATTGCAATAACCCAGAAAGACTTTTAAGTGATCAAGGGGTCTGTCATTTACAAAATAAAGGGTCTAATATTTATTGACTTTTTTTTATTTAATGATTTGAAGTTTCACACAGGCATTTGATAAATTCTTTAATTGCAATAACCCAGAAAGACTTTTAAGTGATCAAGGGGTCTGTCATTTACAAAATAAAGGATCTAATATTTATTGATCTTTTTTTATTTAATGATTTGAAGTTTCACACAGGCATTTGATAAATTCTTTAATTAAAATAACGCATAGAGACTTTTAAGTGATCAAGGGGTCTGTCATTTACAAAATAAAGGATCTAATATTTATTGACTTTTTTTTATTTAATGATTTGAAGTTTCACACAGGCATTTGATAAATTCTTTAATTGCAATAACCCAGAAAGACTTTTAAGTGATCAAGGGGTCTGTCATTTACAAAATAAAGGATCTAATATTTGTTGACTTTTTTTTATTTAATGATTTGAAGTTTCACACAGGTATTTGATAAATTCTTTAATTGCAATAACGCATAGAGACTTTTAAGTGATCAAGGGGTCTGTCATTTACAAAATAAAGAATCTAATATTTATTGACTTTTTTTATTTAATGATTTGAAGTTTCACACAGGCATTTGATAAATTCTTTAATTGCAATAACCCAGAAAGACTTTTAAGTGATCAAGGGGTCTGTCATTTACAAAATAAAGGATCTAATATTTATTGACTTTTTTTATTTAATGATTTGAAGTTTCACACAGGCATTTGATAAATTGTTTGATTGCAATAACCCAGAAAGACTTTTAAGTGATCAAGGGGTCTGTCATTTACAAAATAAAGGATCTAATATTTATTGACTTTTTTTTATTTAATGGTTTGGAGTTTCACACAGGCATTTGATAAATTCTTTGATTGCAATAACGCATAAAGACTTTTAAGTGATCAAGGGGTCTGTCATTTACAAAATAAAGGGTCTAATATTTATTGACTTTTTTTATTTAATGATTTGAAGTTTCACACAGGCATTTGATAAATTCTTTAATTGCAATAACCCAGAAAGACTTTTAAGTGATCAAGGGGTCTGTCATTTACAAAATAAAAGATCTAATATTTATTGACTTTTTTTATTTAATGATTTGAAGTTTCACACAGGCATTTGATAAATTCTTTAACTAAAATAACGCATAGAGACTTTTAAGTGATCAAGGGGTCTGTCATTTACAAAATAAAGGATCTAATATTTATTGACTTTTTTTTATTTAATGATTTGAAGTTTCACACAGGCATTTGATAAATTCTTTGATTGCAATAACCCAGAAAGACTTTTAAGTGATCAAGGGGTCTGTCATTTACAAAATAAAGGATCTAATATTTGTTGACTTTTTTTTATTTAATGATTTGAAGTTTCACACAGGTATTTGATAAATTCTTTAATTGCAATAACGCATAGAGACTTTTAAGTGATCAAGGGGTCTGTCATTTACAAAATAAAGGATCTAATATTTATTGACTTTTTTATTTAATGGTTTGGAGTTTCACACAGGCATTTGATAAATTCTTTGATTGCAATAACCCAGAAAGACTTTTAAGTGATCAAGGGGTCTGTCATTTACAAAATGAAGGATCTAATATTTATTGACTTTTTTTATTTAATGGTTTGGAGTTTCACACAGGCATTTGATAAATTCTTTGATTGCAATAACGCATAAAGACTTTTAAGTGATCAAGGGGTCTGTCATTTACAAAATAAAGGATCTAATGTTTATTGTCTTTTTTTATTTAATGGTTTGGAGTTTCACACAGGCATTTGATAAATTGTTTGATTGCAATAACCCAGAAAGACTTTTAAGTGATCAAGGGGTCTGTCATTTACAAAATAAAGGGTCTAATATTTATTGACTTTTTTTTATTTAATGATTTGAAGTTTCACACAGGCATTTGATAAATTCTTTGATTGCAATAACCCAGAAAGACTTTTAAGTGATCAAGGGGTCTGTCATTTACAAAATAAAGGATCTAATATTTATTGACTTTTTTTATTTAATGGTTTGGAGTGTCACACAGGCATTTGATAAATTCTTTGATTGCAATAACCCAGAAAGACTTTTAAGTGATCAAGGGGTCTGTCATTTACAAAATAAAGGATCTAATATTTATTGACTTTTTTTGTTTAATGATTTGAAGTTTCACACAGGCATTTGATAAATTCTTTAATTGCAATAACCCAGAAAGACTTTTAAGTGATCAAGGGGTCTGTCATTTACAAAATAAAGGATCTAATATTTATTGTCTTTTTTTATTTAATGGTTTGGACTTTCACACAGGCATTTGATAAATTGTTTGATTGCAATAACCCAGAAAGACTTTTAAGTGATCAAGGGGTCTGTCATTTACAAAATAAAGGATCTAATTCTAATATTTATTGACTTTTTTTATTTAAATGATTTGAAGTTTCACACAGGCATTTGATAAATTCTTTAATTGCAATAACCCAGAAAGACTTTTAAGTGATCAAGGGGTCTGTCATTTACAAAATTTCACACAGGCATTTGATATTTATTGCAATAACCCAGAAAGACTTTTAAGTGATCAAGGGGTCTGTCATTTACAAAATAAAGGATCTAATATTTATTGACTTTTTTTTATTTAATGGTTTGGAGTTTCACACAGGCATTTGATAAATTCTTTGATTGCAATAACGCATAAAGACTTTTAAGTGATCAAGGGGTCTGTCATTTACAAAATAAAGGGTCTAATATTTATTGACTTTTTTTGTTTAATGATTTGAAGTTTCACACAGGCATTTGATAAATTCTTTAATTGCAATAACCCAGAAAGACTTTTAAGTGATCAAGGGGTCTGTCATTTACAAAATAAAGGATCTAATATTTATTGACTTTTTTTATTTAATGATTTGAAGTTTCACACAGGCATTTGATAAATTCTTTAATTGCAATAACGCATAGAGACTTTTAAGTGATCAAGGGGTCTGTCATTTACAAAATAAAGGATCTAATATTTATTGACTTTTTTTATTTAATGGTTTGGAGTGTCACACAGGCATTTGATAAATTCTTTGATTGCAATAACCCAGAAAGACTTTTAAGTGATCAAGGGGTCTGTCATTTACAAAATAAAGGATCTAATATTTATTGACTTTTTTTATTTAATGATTTGAAGTTTCACACAGGCATTTGATAAATTCTTTAATTGCAATAACGCATAGAGACTTTTAAGTGATCAAGGGGTCTGTCATTTACAAAATAAAGGGTCTAATATTTATTGACTTTTTTTGTTTAATGATTTGAAGTTTCACACAGGCATTTGATAAATTCTTTAATTGCAATAACCCAGAAAGACTTTTAAGTGATCAAGGGGTCTGTCATTTACAAAATAAAGGATCTAATATTTATTGTCTTTTTTTATTTAATGGTTTGGAGTTTCACACAGGCATTTGATAAATTCTTTGATTGCAATAACCCAGAAAGACTTTTAAGTGATCAAGGGGTCTGTCATTTACAAAATAAAGGATCTAATATTTATTGACTTTTTTTATTTAATGGTTTGGAGTGTCACACAGGCATTTGATAAATTCTTTAATTGCAATAACCCAGAAAGACTTTTAAGTGATCAAGGGGTCTGTCATTTACAAAATAAAGGATCTAATATTTATTGACTTTTTTTATTTAATGATTTGAAGTTTCACACAGGCATTTGATAAATTCTTTAATTGCAATAACGCATAGAGACTTTTAAGTGATCAAGGGGTCTGTCATTTACAAAATAAAGGATCTAATATTTATTGACTTTTTTTTATTTAATGATTTAAAGTTTCACACAGGCATTTGATAAATTCTTTGATTGCAATAACCCAGAAAGACTTTTAAGTGATCAAGGGGTCTGTCATTTACAAAATAAAGGATCTAATATTTATTGACTTTTTTTTATTTAATGGTTTGGAGTTTCACACAGGCATTTGATAAATTCTTTGATTGCAATAACGCATAAAGACTTTTAAGTGATCAAGGGGTCTGTCATTTACAAAATAAAGGGTCTAATATTTATTGACTTTTTTTGTTTAATGATTTGAATTTTCACACAGGCATTTGATAAATTCTTTGATTGCAATAACGCATAAAGACTTTTAAGTGATCAAGGGGTCTGTCGTTTACAAAATAAAGGATCTAATATTTATTGACTTTTTTTATTTAATGATTTGAAGTTTCACACAGGCATTTGATAAATTCTTTCATTAAAATAACGCATAGAGACTTTTAAGTGATCAAGGGGTCTGTCATTTACAAAATAAAGGATCTAATATTTATTGACTTTTTTTAATTAATGATTTGAAGTTTCACACAGGCATTTGATAAATTCTTTAATTGCAATAACCCAGAAAGACTTTTAAGTGATCAAGGGGTCTGTCATTTACAAAATAAAGAATCTGATTTTTATTTTTTTTTTTTTACTTTATGGTTTAGAGTCTCACACAGGCATTTGATAAATTCTTTGATTGCAATAACCCAGAAAGACTTTTAAGTGATCAAGGGGTCTGTCATTTACAAAATAAAGGATCTAATATTTATTGACTTTTTTTATTTAATGATTTGAAGTTTCACACATGCATTTGATAAATTCTTTAATTAAAATAACGCATAGAGACTTTTAAGTGATCAAGGGGTCTGTCATTTACAAAATAAAGGATCTAATATTTATTGACTTTTTTTATTTACCGATTTGAAGTTTCACACAGGTATTTGATAAATTCTTTAATTGCAATAACGCATAGAGACTTTTAAGTGATCAAGGGGTCTGTCATTTACAAAATAAAGGATCTAATATTTATTGACTTTTTTTATTTAATGGTTTGGAGTGTCACACAGGCATTTGATAAATTCTTTGATTGCAATAACCCAGAAAGACTTTTAAGTGATCAAGGGGTCTGTCATTTACAAAATAAAGGATCTAATATTTATTGACTTTTTTTATTTAATGGTTTGGAGTTTCACACAGGCATTTGATAAATTCTTTAATTAAAATAACGCATAGAGACTTTTAAGTGATCAAGGGGTCTGTCATTTACAAAATAAAGGATCTAATATTTATTGACTTTTTTTTAATTAATGATTTGAAGTTTCACACAGGCATTTGATAAATTCTTTAATTGCAATAACCCAGAAAGACTTTTAAGTGATCAAGGGGTCTGTCATTTACAAAATAAAGAATCTGATTTTTATTTTTATTTTTTTATTTTATGGTTTAGAGTCTCACACAGGCATTTGATAAATTCTTTGATTGCAATAACCCAGAAAGACTTTTAAGTGATCAAGGGGTCTGTCATTTACAAAATAAAGGATCTAATATTTATTGACTGTTTTTATTTAATGATTTGAAGTTTCACACAGGCATTTGATAAATTCTATAATTGCAATAATCCAGAAAGACTTTTAAGTGATCAAGGGGTCTGTCATTTACAAAATAAAGGATCTAATATTTATTGACTTTTTTTATTTAATGGTTTGGAGTTTCACACAGGCATTTGATAAATTGTTTGATTGCAATAACCCAGAAAGACTTTTAAGTGATCAAGGGGTCTGTCATTTACAAAATAAAGGATCTAATATTTATTGACTTTTTTTTATTTAATGGTTTGGAGTTTCACACAGGCATTTGATAAATTCCTTGATTGCAATAACCCAGAAAGACTTTTAAGTGATCAAGGGGTCTGTCATTTACAAAATAAAGGATCTAATATTTATTGACTTTTTTTATTTAATGGTTTGGAGTTTCACACAGGCATTTGATAAATTCTTTGATTGCAATAACGCATAAAGACTTTTAAGTGATCAAGGGGTCTGTCATTTACAAAATAAAGGATCTAATGTTTATTGTCTTTTTTTATTTAATGGTTTGGAGTTTCACACAGGCATTTGATAAATTGTTTGATTGCAATAACCCAGAAAGACTTTTAAGTGATCAAGGGGTCTGTCATTTACAAAATAAAGGGTCTAATATTTATTGACTTTTTTTTATTTAATGATTTGAAGTTTCACACAGGCATTTGATAAATTCTTTGATTGCAATAACCCAGAAAGACTTTTAAGTGATCAAGGGGTCTGTCATTTACAAAATAAAGGATCTAATATTTATTGACTTTTTTTATTTAATGGTTTGGAGTGTCACACAGGCATTTGATAAATTCTTTGATTGCAATAACCCAGAAAGACTTTTAAGTGATCAAGGGGTCTGTCATTTACAAAATAAAGGATCTAATATTTATTGACTTTTTTTGTTTAATGATTTGAAGTTTCACACAGGCATTTGATAAATTCTTTAATTGCAATAACCCAGAAAGACTTTTAAGTGATCAAGGGGTCTGTCATTTACAAAATAAAGGATCTAATATTTATTGTCTTTTTTTATTTAATGGTTTGGACTTTCACACAGGCATTTGATAAATTGTTTGATTGCAATAACCCAGAAAGACTTTTAAGTGATCAAGGGGTCTGTCATTTACAAAATAAAGGATCTAATATTTATTGACTTTTTTTTATTTAATGGTTTGGAGTTTCACACAGGCATTTGATAAATTCTTTGATTGCAATAACGCATAAAGACTTTTAAGTGATCAAGGGGTCTGTCATTTACAAAATAAAGGGTCTAATATTTATTGACTTTTTTTGTTTAATGATTTGAAGTTTCACACAGGCATTTGATAAATTCTTTAATTGCAATAACCCAGAAAGACTTTTAAGTGATCAAGGGGTCTGTCATTTACAAAATAAAGGATCTAATATTTATTGACTTTTTTTATTTAATGATTTGAAGTTTCACACAGGCATTTGATAAATTCTTTAATTGCAATAACGCATAGAGACTTTTAAGTGATCAAGGGGTCTGTCATTTACAAAATAAAGGATCTAATATTTATTGACTTTTTTTATTTAATGGTTTGGAGTGTCACACAGGCATTTGATAAATTCTTTGATTGCAATAACCCAGAAAGACTTTTAAGTGATCAAGGGGTCTGTCATTTACAAAATAAAGGATCTAATATTTATTGACTTTTTTTATTTAATGATTTGAAGTTTCACACAGGCATTTGATAAATTCTTTAATTGCAATAACGCATAGAGACTTTTAAGTGATCAAGGGGTCTGTCATTTACAAAATAAAGGATCTAATATTTATTGACATTTTTTTTTAATTTAATGATTTGTGAGTTTCACACAGGCATTTGATAAATTCATTTGATAAATTCTTTAATTGCAATAACCCAGAAAGACTTTTAAGTGATCAAGGGGTCTGTCATTTACAAAATAAAGGATCTAATATTTATTGTCTTTTTTTATTTAATGGTTTGGAGTTTCACACAGGCATTTGATAAATTCTTTGATTGCAATAACCCAGAAAGACTTTTAAGTGATCAAGGGGTCTGTCATTTACAAAATAAAGGATCTAATATTTATTGACTTTTTTTATTTAATGGTTTGGAGTGTCACACAGGCATTTGATAAATTCTTTGATTGCAATAACCCAGAAAGACTTTTAAGTGATCAAGGGGTCTGTCATTTACAAAATAAAGGATCTAATATTTATTGACTTTTTTTATTTAATGATTTGAAGTTTCACACAGGCATTTGATAAATTCTTTAATTGCAATAACGCATAGAGACTTTTAAGTGATCAAGGGGTCTGTCATTTACAAAATAAAGGATCTAATATTTATTGACTTTTTTTTATTTAATGATTTAAAGTTTCACACAGGCATTTGATAAATTCTTTGATTGCAATAACCCAGAAAGACTTTTAAGTGATCAAGGGGTCTGTCATTTACAAAATAAAGGATCTAATATTTATTGACTTTTTTTTATTTAATGGTTTGGAGTTTCACACAGGCATTTGATAAATTCTTTGATTGCAATAACGCATAAAGACTTTTAAGTGATCAAGGGGTCTGTCATTTACAAAATAAAGGGTCTAATATTTATTGACTTTTTTTGTTTAATGATTTGAATTTTCACACAGGCATTTGATAAATTCTTTGATTGCAATAACGCATAAAGACTTTTAAGTGATCAAGGGGTCTGTCGTTTACAAAATAAAGGATCTAATATTTATTGACTTTTTTTATTTAATGATTTGAAGTTTCACACAGGCATTTGATAAATTCTTTCATTAAAATAACGCATAGAGACTTTTAAGTGATCAAGGGGTCTGTCATTTACAAAATAAAGGATCTAATATTTATTGACTTTTTTTAATTAATGATTTGAAGTTTCACACAGGCATTTGATAAATTCTTTAATTGCAATAACCCAGAAAGACTTTTAAGTGATCAAGGGGTCTGTCATTTACAAAATAAAGAATCTGATTTTTATTTTTTTTTTTTTACTTTATGGTTTAGGTTTAAAGTCTCACACAGGCATTTGATAAATTCTTTGATTGCAATAACCCAGAAAGACTTTTAAGTGATCAAGGGGTCTGTCATTTACAAAATAAAGGATCTAATATTTATTGACTTTTTTTATTTAATGATTTGAAGTTTCACACATGCATTTGATAAATTCTTTAATTAAAATAACGCATAGAGACTTTTAAGTGATCAAGGGGTCTGTCATTTACAAAATAAAGGATCTAATATTTATTGACTTTTTTTATTTAACGATTTGAAGTTTCACACAGGTATTTGATAAATTCTTTAATTGCAATAACGCATAGAGACTTTTAAGTGATCAAGGGGTCTGTCATTTACAAAATAAAGGATCTAATATTTATTGACTTTTTTTTTTAATGGTTTGGAGTGTCACACAGGCATTTGATAAATTCTTTGATTGCAATAACCCAGAAAGACTTTTAAGTGATCAAGGGGTCTGTCATTTACAAAATAAAGGATCTAATATTTATTGACTTTTTTTATTTAATGGTTTGGAGTTTCACACAGGCATTTGATAAATTCTTTAATTAAAATAACGCATAGAGACTTTTAAGTGATCAAGGGGTCTGTCATTTACAAAATAAAGGATCTAATATTTATTGACTGTTTTTTAATTAATGATTTGAAGTTTCACACAGGCATTTGATAAATTCTTTAATTGCAATAACCCAGAAAGACTTTTAAGTGATCAAGGGGTCTGTCATTTACAAAATAAAGAATCTGATTTTTATTTTTATTTTTTTACTTTATGGTTTAGAGTCTCACACAGGCATTTGATAAATTCTTTGATTGCAATAACCCAGAAAGACTTTTAAGTGATCAAGGGGTCTGTCATTTACAAAATAAAGGATCTAATATTTATTGACTGTTTTTATTTAATGATTTGAAGTTTCACACAGGCATTTGATAAATTCTATAATTGCAATAATCCAGAAAGACTTTTAAGTGATCAAGGGGTCTGTCATTTACAAAATAAAGGATCTAATATTTATTGACTTTTTTTATTTAATGGTTTGGAGTTTCACACAGGCATTTGATAAATTGTTTGATTGCAATAACCCAGAAAGACTTTTAAGTGATCAAGGGGTCTGTCATTTACAAAATAAAGGATCTAATATTTATTGACTTTTTTTTATTTAATGGTTTGGAGTTTCACACAGGCATTTGATAAATTCCTTGATTGCAATAACCCAGAAAGACTTTTAAGTGATCAAGGGGTCTGTCATTTACAAAATAAAGGATCTAATATTTATTGACTTTTTTTATTTAATGATTTGAAGTTTCACACAGGCATTTGATAAATTCTTTAATTAAAATAACGCATAGAGACTTTTAAGTGATCAAGGGGTCTGTCATTTACAAAATAAAGGATCTAATATTTATTGACTTTTTTTATTTAATGGTTTGGAGTTTCACACAGGCATTTGATAAATTCTTTGATTGCAATAACCCAGAAAGACTTTTAAGTGATCAAGGGGTCTGTCATTTACAAAATAAAGGATCTAATATTTATTGACTTTTTTTATTTAATGGTTTGGAGTTTCACACAGGCATTTGATAAATTCTTTGATTGCAATAACCCAGAAAGACTTAAGTGATCAAGGGGTCTGTCATTTACAAAATAAAGGATCTAATATTTATTGTCTTTTTTTATTTAATGGTTTGGAGTTTCACACAGGCATTTGATAAATTCTTTAATTGCAATAACGCATAGAGACTTTTAAGTGATCAAGGGGTCTGTCATTTACAAAATAAAGGATCTAATATTTATTGACTTTTTTTTATTAAATGATTTGAAGTTTCACACAGGCATTTGATAAATTCTTTAATTAAAATAACGTATAGAGACTTTTAAGTGATCAAAGGGTCTGTCATTTACAAAATAAAGGATATAATATTTATTGACTTTTTTTTATTTAATGGTTTGGAGTTTCACACAGGTATTTGATAAATTCTTTAATTGCAATAACCCAGAAAGACTTTTTTTAAGTGATCAAGGGGTCTGTCATTTACAAAATAAAGAGTTTGATTTTTATTTTTTTTTTTACTTTATGGTTTAGAGTTTCACACAGGCATTTGATAAATTCTTTGATTGCAATAACCCAGAAAGACTTTTAAGTGATCAAGGGGTCTGTCATTTACAAAATAAAGGATCTAATATTTATTGACTTTTTTTATTTAATGATTTGAAGTTTCACACTGGCATTTGATAAATTCTTTGATTGCAATAACGCATAGAGACTTTTAAGTGATCAAGGGGTCTGTCATTTACAAAATAAAGGATCTAATATTTATTGACTTTTTTTTAATTAATGATTTGAAGTTTCACACAGGCATTTTATAAATTCTTTGATTGCAATAACCCAGAAAGACTTAAGTGATCAAGGGGTCTGTCATTTACAAAATAAAGGATCTAATATTCATTGTCTTTTTTTATTTAATGGTTTGGAGTTTCACACAGGCATATGATAAATTCTTTAATTGCAATAACGCATAGAGACTTTTAAGTGATCAAGGGGTCTGTCATTTACAAAATAAAGGATCTAATATTTATTGACTTTTTTTTATTTAATGATTTGAAGTTTCACACAGGCATTTGATAAATTCTTTAATTAAAATAACGCATAGAGACTTTTAAGTGATCAAAGGGTCTGTCATTTACAAAATAAAGGATATAATATTTATTGACTTTTTTTTATTTAATGGTTTGGAGTTTCACACAGGTATTTGATAAATTCTTTAATTGCAATAACCCAGAAAGACTTTTTTTAAGTGATCAAGGGGTCTGTCATTTACAAAATAAAGAGTCTGATTTTTATTTTTTTTTTACTTTATGGTTTAGAGTTTCACACAGGCATTTGATAAATTCTTTGATTGCAATAACCCAGAAAGACTTTTAAGTGATCAAGGGGTCTGTCATTTACAAAATAAAGGATCTTATATTTATTGACTTTTTTTTAATTAATGATTTGAAGTTTCACACAGGCATTTGATAAATTCTTTGATTGCAATAACCCAGAAAGACTTAAGTGATCAAGGGGTCTGTCATTTACAAAATAAAGGATCTAATATTTATTGTCTTTTTTTATTTAATGGTTTGGAGTTTCACACAGGCATTTGATAAATTCTTTAATTGCAATAACGCATAGAGACTTTTAAGTGATCAAGGGGTCTGTCATTTACAAAATAAAGGATCTAATATTTGTTGACTTTTTTTTATTTAATGATTTGAAGTTTCACACAGGCATTTGATAAATTCTTTTATTAAAATAACGCATAGAGACTTTTAAGTGATCAAAGGGTCTGTCATTTACAAAATAAAGGATATAATATTTATTGACTTTTTTTTATTTAATGGTTTGGAGTTTCACACAGGCATTTGATAAATTCTTTAATTAAAATAACGCATAGAGACTTTTAAGTGATCAAGGGGTCTGTCATTTACAAAATAAAGGATCTAATATTTATTGACTTTTTTTATTTAATGATTTGAAGTTTCACACAGGCATTTGATAAATTCTTTGATTGCAATAACCCAGAAAGACTTAAGTGATCAAGGGGTCTGTCATTTACAAAATAAAGGATCTAATATTTATTGTCTTTTTTTATTTAATGGTTTGGAGTTTCACACAGGCATTTGATAAATTCTTTAATTGCAATAACGCATAGAGACTTTTAAGTGATCAAGGGGTCTGTCATTTACAAAATAAAGGATCTAATATTTATTGACTTTTTTTTATTTAATGATTTGAAGTTTCACACAGGCATTTGATAAATTCTTTAATTAAAATAACGCATAGAGACTTTTAAGTGATCAAAGGGTCTGTCATTTACAAAATAAAGGATATAATATTTATTGACTTTTTTTTATTTAATGGTTTGGAGTTTCACACAGACATTTGATAAATTCTTTAATTAAAATAACGCATAGAGACTTTTAAGTGATCAAGGGGTCTGTCATTTACAAAATAAAGGATCTAATATTTATTGACTTTTTTTATTTAATGGTTTGGAGTGTCACACAGGCATTTGATAAATTCTTTAATTGCAATAACCCAGAAAGACTTAAGTGATCAAGGGGTCTGTCATTTACAAAATAAAGGATCTAATATTTATTGTTTTTTTTTATTTAATGGTTTGGAGTTTCACACAGGCATTTGATAAATTCTTTAATTGCAATAACGCATAGAGACTTTTAAGTGATCAAGGGGTCTGTCATTTACAAAATAAAGGATCTAATATTTATTGACTTTTTTTATTTAATGATTTGAAGTTTCACACAGGCATTTGATAAATTCTTTAATTGCAATAATCCAGAAAGACTTTTAAGTGATCAAGGGGTCTGTCATTTACAAAATAAAGGATCTAATATTTATTGACTTTTTTATTTAATGGTTTGGAGTTTCACACAGGCATTTGATAAATTGTTTGATTGCAATAACCCAGAAAGACTTTTAAGTGATCAAGGGGTCTGTCATTTACAAAATAAAGGATCTAATATTTATTGACTTTTTTTATTTAATGATTTGAAGTTTCACACAGGCATTTGATAAATTCTTTAACTAAAATAACGCATAGAGACTTTTAAGTGATCAAGGGGTCTGTCATTTACAAAATAAAGGATCTAATATTTATTGACTTTTTTTATTTAATGGTTTGGAGTTTCACACAGGCATTTGATAAATTCTTTGATTGCAATAATCCAGAAAGACTTTTAAGTGATCAAGGGGTCTGTCATTTACAAAATAAAGGATCTAATATTTATTGACTTTTTTTATTTAATGGTTTGGAGTTTCACACAGGCATTTGATAAATTCCTTGATTGCAATAACCCAGAAAGACTTTTAAGTGATCAAGGGGTCTGTCATTTACAAAATAAAGGATCTAATATTTGTTGACTTTTTTTTATTTAATGATTTGAAGTTTCACACAGGTATTTGATAAATTCTTTAATTTCAATAACGCATAGAGACTTTTAAGTGATCAAGGGGTCTGTCATTTACAAAATAAAGGATCTAATATTTATTGTTTTTTTTATTTAATGGTTTGGAGTTTCACACAGGCATTTGATAAATTCTTTAATTGCAATAACGCATAGAGACTTTTAAGTGATCAAGGGGTCTGTCATTTACAAAATAAAGGATCTAATATTTATTGACTTTTTTTATTTAATGATTTGAAGTTTCACACAGGCATTTGATAAATTCTTTAATTGCAATAATCCAGAAAGACTTTTAAGTGATCAAGGGGTCTGTCATTTACAAAATAAAGGATCTAATATTTATTGACTTTTTTTATTTAATGGTTTGGAGTTTCACACAGGCATTTGATAAATTCCTTGATTGCAATAACCCAGAAAGACTTTTAAGTGATCAAGGGGTCTGTCATTTACAAAATAAAGGATCTAATATTTATTGACTTTTTTTATTTAATGATTTGAAGTTTCACACAGGCATTTGATAAATTCTTTAATTAAAATAACGCATAGAGACTTTTAAGTGATCAAGGGGTCTGTCATTTACAAAATAAAGGATCTAATATTTATTGACTTTTTTTATTTAATGGTTTGGAGTTTCACACAGGCATTTGATAAATTCTTTGATTGCAATAACCCAGAAAGACTTTTAAGTGATCAAGGGGTCTGTCATTTACAAAATAAAGGATCTAATATTTATTGACTTTTTTTATTTAATGATTTGAAGTTTCACACAGGCATTTGATAAATTCTTTAATTAAAATAACGCATAGAGACTTTTAAGTGATCAAGGGGTCTGTCATTTACAAAATAAAGGATCTAATATTTATTGACTTTTTTTATTTAATGGTTTGGAGTTTCACACAGGCATTTGATAAATTCTTTGATTGCAATAACCCAGAAAGACTTTTAAGTGATCAAGGGGTCTGTCATTTACAAAATAAAGGATCTAATATTTATTGACTTTTTTTATTTAATGATTTGAAGTTTCACACAGGCATTTGATAAATTCTTTAATTGCAATAACGCATAGAGACTTTTAAGTGATCAAGGGGTCTGTCATTTACAAAATAAAGGGTCTAATATTTATTGACTTTTTTTGTTTAATGATTTGAAGTTTCACACAGGCATTTGATAAATTCTTTAATTGCAATAACCCAGAAAGACTTTTAAGTGATCAAGGGGTCTGTCATTTACAAAATAAAGGATCTAATATTTATTGTCTTTTTTTATTTAATGGTTTGGAGTTTCACACAGGCATTTGATAAATTCTTTGATTGCAATAACCCAGAAAGACTTTTAAGTGATCAAGGGGTCTGTCATTTACAAAATAAAGGATCTAATATTTATTGACTTTTTTTATTTAATGGTTTGGAGTGTCACACAGGCATTTGATAAATTCTTTGATTGCAATAACCCAGAAAGACTTTTAAGTGATCAAGGGGTCTGTCATTTACAAAATAAAGGATCTAATATTTATTGACTTTTTTTATTTAATGATTTGAAGTTTCACACAGGCATTTGATAAATTCTTTAATTGCAATAACGCATAGAGACTTTTAAGTGATCAAGGGGTCTGTCATTTACAAAATAAAGGATCTAATATTTATTGACTTTTTTTTATTTAATGATTTAAAGTTTCACACAGGCATTTCATAAATTCTTTGATTGCAATAACCCAGAAAGACTTTTAAGTGATCAAGGGGTCTGTCATTTACAAAATAAAGGATCTAATATTTATTGACTTTTTTTTATTTAATGGTTTGGAGTTTCACACAGGCATTTGATAAATTCTTTGATTGCAATAACGCATAAAGACTTTTAAGTGATCAAGGGGTCTGTCATTTACAAAATAAAGGGTCTAATATTTATTGACTTTTTTTGTTTAATGATTTGAATTTTCACACAGGCATTTGATAAATTCTTTGATTGCAATAACGCATAAAGACTTTTAAGTGATCAAGGGGTCTGTCGTTTACAAAATAAAGGATCTAATATTTATTGACTTTTTTTAATTAATGATTTGAAGTTTCACACAGGCATTTGATAAATTCTTTAATTGCAATAACCCAGAAAGACTTTTAAGTGATCAAGGGGTCTGTCATTTACAAAATAAAGGATCTAATATTTATTGACTTTTTTTATTTAATGGTTTGGAGTTTCACACAGGCATTTGATAAATTCTTTGATTGCAATAATCCAGAAAGACTTTTAAGTGATCAAGGGGTCTGTCATTTACAAAATAAAGGATCTAATATTTATTGACTTTTTTTATTTAATGGTTTGGAGTTTCACACAGGCATTCGATAAATTCCTTGATTGCAATAACCCAGAAAGACTTTTAAGTGATCAAGGGGTCTGTCATTTACAAAATAAAGGATCTAATATTTATTGACTTTTTTTATTTAATGATTTGAAGTTTCACACAAGCATTTGATAAATTCTTTAATTAAAATAACGCATAGAGACTTTTAAGTGATCAAGGGGTCTGTCATTTACAAAATAAAGGATCTAATATTTATTGACTTTTTTTATTTAATGGTTTGGAGTTTCACACAGGCATTTGATAAATTCTTTGATTGCAATAACCCAGAAAGACTTAAGTGATCAAGGGGTCTGTCATTTACAAAATAAAGGATCTAATATTTATTGACTTTTTTTATTTAATGGTTTGGAGTTTCACACAGGCATTTGATAAATTCTTTAATTGCAATAACCCAGAAAGACTTTTAAGTGATCAAGGGGTCTGTCATTTACAAAATAAAGGATCTAATATTTATTGATCTTTTTTTATTTAATGATTTGAAGTTTCACACAGGCATTTGATAAATTCTTTAATTAAAATAACGCATAGAGACTTTTAAGTGATCAAGGGGTCTGTCATTTACAAAATAAAGGATCTAATATTTATTGACTTTTTTTATTTAATGGTTTGGAGTTTCACACAGGCATTTGATAAATTCTTTAATTGCAATAACCCAGAAAGACTTTTAAGTGATCAAGGGGTCTGTCATTTACAAAATAAAGGATCTAATATTTGTTGACTTTTTTTTATTTAATGATTTGAAGTTTCACACAGGTATTTGATAAATTCTTTAATTTCAATAACGCATAGAGACTTTTAAGTGATCAAGGGGTCTGTCATTTACAAAATAAAGGATCTAATATTTATTGACTTTTTTATTTAATGGTTTGGAGTTTCACACAGGCATTTGATAAATTCTTTGATTGCAATAACCCAGAAAGACTTTTAAGTGATCAAGGGGTCTGTCATTTACAAAATAAAGGATCTAATATTTATTGACTTTTTTTATTTAATGGTTTGGAGTTTCACACAGGCATTTGATAAATTCTTTGATTGCAATAACGCATAAAGACTTTTAAGTGATCAAGGGGTCTGTCATTTACAAAATAAAGGATCTAATGTTTATTGTCTTTTTTTATTTAATGGTTTGGAGTTTCACACAGGCATTTGATAAATTGTTTGATTGCAATAACCCAGAAAGACTTTTAAGTGATCAAGGGGTCTGTCATTTACAAAATAAAGGATCTAATATTTATTGACTTTTTTTTATTTAATGATTTGAAGTTTCACACAGGCATTTGATAAATTCTTTGATTGCAATAACCCAGAAAGACTTTTAAGTGATCAAGGGGTCTGTCATTTACAAAATAAAAGATCTAATATTTATTGACTTTTTTTATTTAATGGTTTGGAGTGTCACACAGGCATTTGATAAATTCTTTGATTGCAATAACCCAGAAAGACTTTTAAGTGATCAAGGGGTCTGTCATTTACAAAATAAAGGATCTAATATTTATTGACTTTTTTTGTTTAATGATTTGAAGTTTCACACAGGCATTTGATAAATTCTTTAATTGCAATAACCCAGAAAGACTTTTAAGTGATCAAGGGGTCTGTCATTTACAAAATAAAGGATCTAATATTTATTGACTTTTTTTATTTAATGATTTGAAGTTTCACACAGGCATTTGATAAATTGTTTGATTGCAATAACCCAGAAAGACTTTTAAGTGATCAAGGGGTCTGTCATTTACAAAATAAAGGATCTAATATTTATTGACTTTTTTTTATTTAATGGTTTGGAGTTTCACACAGGCATTTGATAAATTCTTTGATTGCAATAACGCATAAAGACTTTTAAGTGATCAAGGGGTCTGTCATTTACAAAATAAAGGGTCTAATATTTATTGACTTTTTTTATTTAATGATTTGAAGTTTCACACAGGCATTTGATAAATTCTTTAATTGCAATAACCCAGAAAGACTTTTAAGTGATCAAGGGGTCTGTCATTTACAAAATAAAGGATCTAATATTTATTGACTTTTTTTATTTAATGATTTGAAGTTTCACACAGGCATTTGATAAATTCTTTAATTGCAATAACGCATAGAGACTTTTAAGTGATCAAGGGGTCTGTCATTTACAAAATAAAGGGTCTAATATTTATTGACTTTTTTTGTTTAATGATTTGAAGTTTCACACAGGCATTTGATAAATTCTTTAATTGCAATAACCCAGAAAGACTTTTAAGTGATCAAGGGGTCTGTCATTTACAAAATAAAGGATCTAATATTTATTGACTTTTTTTTATTTAATGATTTGAAGTTTCACACAGGCATTTGATAAATTCTTTAATTGCAATAACGCATAGAGACTTTTAAGTGATCAAGGGGTCTGTCATTTACAAAATAAAGGATCTAATATTTATTGACTTTTTTTATTTAATGGTTTGGAGTGTCACACAGGCATTTGATAAATTCTTTGATTGCAATAACCCAGAAAGACTTTTAAGTGATCAAGGGGTCTGTCATTTACAAAATAAAGGATCTAATATTTATTGACTTTTTTTATTTAATGATTTGAAGTTTCACACAGGCATTTGATAAATTCTTTAATTGCAATAACGCATAGAGACTTTTAAGTGATCAAGGGGTCTGTCATTTACAAAATAAAGGGTCTAATATTTATTGACTTTTTTTATTTAATGATTTGAAGTTTCACACAGGCATTTGATAAATTCTTTAATTGCAATAACGCATAGAGACTTTTAAGTGATCAAGGGGTCTGTCATTTACAAAATAAAGGATCTAATATTTATTGACTTTTTTTTATTTAATGATTTAAAGTTTCACACAGGCATTTCATAAATTCTTTGATTGCAATAACCCAGAAAGACTTTTAAGTGATCAAGGGGTCTGTCATTTACAAAATAAAGGATCTAATATTTATTGACTTTTTTTATTTAATGATTTGAAGTTTCACACAGGCATTTGATAAATTCTTTAATTGCAATAACGCATAGAGACTTTTAAGTGATCAAGGGGTCTGTCATTTACAAAATAAAGGATCTAATATTTATTGACTTTTTTTTATTTAATGATTTAAAGTTTCACACAGGCATTTCATAAATTCTTTGATTGCAATAACCCAGAAAGACTTTTAAGTGATCAAGGGGTCTGTCATTTACAAAATAAAGGATCTAATATTTATTGACTTTTTTTTATTTAATGGTTTGGAGTTTCACACAGGCATTTGATAAATTCTTTGATTGCAATAACGCATAAAGACTTTTAAGTGATCAAGGGGTCTGTCATTTACAAAATAAAGGGTCTAATATTTATTGACTTTTTTTGTTTAATGATTTGAATTTTCACACAGGCATTTGATAAATTCTTTGATTGCAATAACGCATAAAGACTTTTAAGTGATCAAGGGGTCTGTCGTTTACAAAATAAAGGATCTAATATTTATTGACTTTTTTTAATTAATGATTTGAAGTTTCACACAGGCATTTGATAAATTCTTTAATTGCAATAACCCAGAAAGACTTTTAAGTGATCAAGGGGTCTGTCATTTACAAAATAAAGAATCTGATTTTTATTTTTTTTTTTTACTTTATGGTTTAGAGTCTCACACAGGCATTTGATAAATTCTTTGATTGCAATAACCCAGAAAGACTTTTAAGTGATCAAGGGGTCTGTCATTTACAAAATAAAGGATCTAATATTTATTGACTTTTTTTATTTAATGATTTGAAGTTTCACACATGCATTTGATAAATTCTTTAATTAAAATAACGCATAGAGACTTTTAAGTGATCAAGGGGTCTGTCATTTACAAAATAAAGGCTCTAATATTTATTGGCTTTTTTTATTTAACGATTTGAAGTTTCACACAGGTATTTGATAAATTCTTTAATTGCAATAACGCATAGAGACTTTTAAGTGATCAAGGGGTCTGTCATTTACAAAATAAAGGATCTAATATTTATTGACTTTTTTTATTTAATGGTTTGGAGTGTCACACAGGCATTTGATAAATTCTTTGATTGCAATAACCCAGAAAGACTTTTAAGTGATCAAGGGGTCTGTCATTTACAAAATAAAGGATCTAATATTTATTGACTTTTTTTATTTAATGGTTTGGAGTTTCACACAGGCATTTGATAAATTCTTTAATTAAAATAACGCATAGAGACTTTTAAGTGATCAAGGGGTCTGTCATTTACAAAATAAAGGATCTAATATTTATTGACTTTTTTTTAATTAATGATTTGAAGTTTCACACAGGCATTTGATAAATTCTTTAATTGCAATAACCCAGAAAGACTTTTAAGTGATCAAGGGGTCTGTCATTTACAAAATAAAGAATCTGATTTTTATTTTTTTTTTTTTTACTTTATGGTTTAGAGTCTCACACAGGCATTTGATAAATTCTTTGATTGCAATAACCCAGAAAGACTTTTAAGTGATCAAGGGGTCTGTCATTTACAAAATAAAGGATCTAATATTTATTGACTTTTTTTTAATTAATGATTTGAAGTTTCACACAGGCATTTGATAAATTCTTTAATTGCAATAACCCAGAAAGACTTTTAAGTGATCAAGGGGTCTGTCATTTACAAAATAAAGAATCTGATTTTTATTTTTTTTTTTTTACTTTATGGTTTAGAGTCTCACACAGGCATTTGATAAATTCTTTGATTGCAATAACCCAGAAAGACTTTTAAGTGATCAAGGGGTCTGTCATTTACAAAATAAAGGATCTAATATTTATTGACTGTTTTTATTTAATGATTTGAAGTTTCACACAGGCATTTGATAAATTCTATAATTGCAATAACCCAGAATGACTTTTAAGTGATCAAGGGGTCTGTCATTTACAAAATAAAGGATCTAATATTTATTGACTTTTTTTTATTTAATGGTTTGGAGTTTCACACAGGCATTTGATAAATTCCTTGATTGCAATAACCCAGAAAGACTTTTAAGTGATCAAGGGGTCTGTCATTTACAAAATAAAGGATCTAATATTTATTGACTTTTTTTATTTAATGATTTGAAGTTTCACACAGGCATTTGATAAATTCTTTAATTAAAATAACGCATAGAGACTTTTAAGTGATCAAAGGGTCTGTCATTTACAAAATAAAGGATCTAATATTTATTGACTTTTTTATTTAATGGTTTGGAGTTTCACACAGGCATTTGATAAATTCTTTGATTGCAATAACCCAGAAAGACTTTTAAGTGATCAAGGGGTCTGTCATTTACAAAATAAAGGATCTAATATTTATTGACTTTTTTTATTTAATGGTTTGGAGTTTCAAACAGGCATTTGATAAATTCTTTGATTGCAATAACCCAGAAAGACTTTTAAGTGATCAAGGGGTCTGTCATTTACAAAATAAAGGATCTAATATTTATTGACTTTTTTATTTAATGGTTTGGAGTTTCACACAGGCATTTGATAAATTCTTTGATTGCAATAACCCAGAAAGACTTAAGTGATCAAGGGGTCTGTCATTTACAAAATAAAGGATCTAATATTTATTGTCTTTTTTTATTTAATGGTTTGGAGTTTCACACAGGCATTTGATAAATTCTTTAATTGCAATAACGCATAGAGACTTTTAAGTGATCAAGGGGTCTGTCATTTACAAAATAAAGGATCTAATATTTATTGACTTTTTTTTATTTAATGATTTGAAGTTTCACACAGGCATTTGATAAATTCTTTAATTAAAATAACGCATAGAGACTTTTAAGTGATCAAAGGGTCTGTCATTTACAAAATAAAGGATATAATATTTATTGACTTTTTTTTATTTAATGGTTTGGAGTTTCATACAGGTATTTGATAAATTCTTTAATTGCAATAACCCAGAAAGACTTTTTTTAAGTGATCAAGGGGTCTGTCATTTACAAAATAAAGAGTTTGATTTTTATTTTTTTTTTTACTTTATGGTTTAGAGTTTCACACAGGCATTTGATAAATTCTTTGATTGCAATAACCCAGAAAGACTTTTAAGTGATCAAGGGGTCTGTCATTTACAAAATAAAGGATCTAATATTTATTGACTTTTTTTATTTAATGATTTGAAGTTTCACACAGGCATTTGATAAATTCTTTAATTGCAATAACGCATAGAGACTTTTAAGTGATCAAGGGGTCTGTCATTTACAAAATAAAGGGTCTAATATTTATTGACTTTTTTTGTTTAATGATTTGAAGTTTCACACAGGCATTTGATAAATTCTTTAATTGCAATAACCCAGAAAGACTTTTAAGTGATCAAGGGGTCTGTCATTTACAAAATAAAGGATCTAATATTTATTGTCTTTTTTTATTTAATGGTTTGGAGTTTCACACAGGCATTTGATAAATTCTTTGATTGCAATAACCCAGAAAGACTTTTAAGTGATCAAGGGGTCTGTCATTTACAAAATAAAGGATCTAATATTTATTGACTTTTTTTATTTAATGGTTTGGAGTGTCACACAGGCATTTGATAAATTCTTTGATTGCAATAACCCAGAAAGACTTTTAAGTGATCAAGGGGTCTGTCATTTACAAAATAAAGGATCTAATATTTATTGACTTTTTTTATTTAATGATTTGAAGTTTCACACAGGCATTTGATAAATTCTTTAATTGCAATAACGCATAGAGACTTTTAAGTGATCAAGGGGTCTGTCATTTACAAAATAAAGGATCTAATATTTATTGACTTTTTTTTATTTAATGATTTAAAGTTTCACACAGGCATTTCATAAATTCTTTGATTGCAATAACCCAGAAAGACTTTTAAGTGATCAAGGGGTCTGTCATTTACAAAATAAAGGATCTAATATTTATTGACTTTTTTTTATTTAATGGTTTGGAGTTTCACACAGGCATTTGATAAATTCTTTGATTGCAATAACGCATAAAGACTTTTAAGTGATCAAGGGGTCTGTCATTTACAAAATAAAGGGTCTAATATTTATTGACTTTTTTTGTTTAATGATTTGAATTTTCACACAGGCATTTGATAAATTCTTTGATTGCAATAACGCATAAAGACTTTTAAGTGATCAAGGGGTCTGTCGTTTACAAAATAAAGGATCTAATATTTATTGACTTTTTTTAATTAATGATTTGAAGTTTCACACAGGCATTTGATAAATTCTTTAATTGCAATAACCCAGAAAGACTTTTAAGTGATCAAGGGGTCTGTCATTTACAAAATAAAGAATCTGATTTTTATTTTTTTTTTTTACTTTATGGTTTAGAGTCTCACACAGGAATTTGATAAATTCTTTGATTGCAATAACCCAGAAAGACTTTTAAGTGATCAAGGGGTCTGTCATTTACAAAATAAAGGATCTAATATTTATTGACTTTTTTTATTTAATGATTTGAAGTTTCACACATGCATTTGATAAATTCTTTAATTAAAATAACGCATAGAGACTTTTAAGTGATCAAGGGGTCTGTCATTTACAAAATAAAGGATCTAATATTTATTGGCTTTTTTTATTTAACGATTTGAAGTTTCACACAGGTATTTGATAAATTCTTTAATTGCAATAACGCATAGAGACTTTTAAGTGATCAAGGGGTCTGTCATTTACAAAATAAAGGATTTAATATTTATTGACTTTTTTTATTTAATGGTTTGGAGTGTCACACAGGCATTTGATAAATTCTTTGATTGCAATAACCCAGAAAGACTTTTAAGTGATCAAGGGGTCTGTCATTTACAAAATAAAGGATCTAATATTTATTGACTTTTTTTATTTAATGGTTTGGAGTTTCACACAGGCATTTGATAAATTCTTTAATTAAAATAACGCATAGAGACTTTTAAGTGATCAAGGGGTCTGTCATTTACAAAATAAAGGATCTAATATTTATTGACTTTTTTTTAATTAATGATTTGAAGTTTCACACAGGCATTTGATAAATTCTTTAATTGCAATAACCCAGAAAGACTTTTAAGTGATCAAGGGGTCTGTCATTTACAAAATAAAGAATCTGATTTTTATTTTTTTTTTTTTACTTTATGGTTTAGAGTCTCACACAGGCATTTGATAAATTCTTTGATTGCAATAACCCAGAAAGACTTTTAAGTGATCAAGGGGTCTGTCATTTACAAAATAAAGGATCTAATATTTATTGACTTTTTTTTAATTAATGATTTGAAGTTTCACACAGGCATTTGATAAATTCTTTAATTGCAATAACCCAGAAAGACTTTTAAGTGATCAAGGGGTCTGTCATTTACAAAATAAAGAATCTGATTTTTATTTTTTTTTTTTTACTTTATGGTTTAGAGTCTCACACAGGCATTTGATAAATTCTTTGATTGCAATAACCCAGAAAGACTTTTAAGTGATCAAGGGGTCTGTCATTTACAAAATAAAGGATCTAATATTTATTGACTGTTTTTATTTAATGATTTGAAGTTTCACACAGGCATTTGATAAATTCTATAATTGCAATAACCCAGAATGACTTTTAAGTGATCAAGGGGTCTGTCATTTACAAAATAAAGGATCTAATATTTATTGACTTTTTTTTATTTAATGGTTTGGAGTTTCACACAGGCATTTGATAAATTCCTTGATTGCAATAACCCAGAAAGACTTTTAAGTGATCAAGGGGTCTGTCATTTACAAAATAAAGGATCTAATATTTATTGACTTTTTTTATTTAATGATTTGAAGTTTCACACAGGCATTTGATAAATTCTTTAATTAAAATAACGCATAGAGACTTTTAAGTGATCAAAGGGTCTGTCATTTACAAAATAAAGGATCTAATATTTATTGACTTTTTTATTTAATGGTTTGGAGTTTCACACAGGCATTTGATAAATTCTTTGATTGCAATAACCCAGAAAGACTTTTAAGTGATCAAGGGGTCTGTCATTTACAAAATAAAGGATCTAATATTTATTGACTTTTTTTATTTAATGGTTTGGAGTTTCAAACAGGCATTTGATAAATTCTTTGATTGCAATAACCCAGAAAGACTTTTAAGTGATCAAGGGGTCTGTCATTTACAAAATAAAGGATCTAATATTTATTGACTTTTTTATTTAATGGTTTGGAGTTTCACACAGGCATTTGATAAATTCTTTGATTGCAATAACCCAGAAAGACTTAAGTGATCAAGGGGTCTGTCATTTACAAAATAAAGGATCTAATATTTATTGTCTTTTTTTATTTAATGGTTTGGAGTTTCACACAGGCATTTGATAAATTCTTTAATTGCAATAACGCATAGAGACTTTTAAGTGATCAAGGGGTCTGTCATTTACAAAATAAAGGATCTAATATTTATTGACTTTTTTTTATTTAATGATTTGAAGTTTCACACAGGCATTTGATAAATTCTTTAATTAAAATAACGCATAGAGACTTTTAAGTGATCAAAGGGTCTGTCATTTACAAAATAAAGGATATAATATTTATTGACTTTTTTTTATTTAATGGTTTGGAGTTTCATACAGGTATTTGATAAATTCTTTAATTGCAATAACCCAGAAAGACTTTTTTTAAGTGATCAAGGGGTCTGTCATTTACAAAATAAAGAGTTTGATTTTTATTTTTTTTTTTTACTTTATGGTTTAGAGTTTCACACAGGCATTTGATAAATTCTTTGATTGCAATAACCCAGAAAGACTTTTAAGTGATCAAGGGGTCTGTCATTTACAAAATAAAGGATCTAATATTTATTGACTTTTTTTATTTAATGATTTGAAGTTTCACACTGGCATTTGATAAATTCTTTGATTGCAATAACGCATAGAGACTTTTAAGTGATCAAGGGGTCTGTCATTTACAAAATAAAGGATCTAATATTTATTGACTTTTTTTTAATTAATGATTTGAAGTTTCACACAGGCATTTTATAAATTCTTTGATTGCAATAACCCAGAAAGACTTAAGTGATCAAGGGGTCTGTCATTTACAAAATAAAGGATCTAATATTCATTGTCTTTTTTTATTTAATGGTTTGGAGTTTCACACAGGCATATGATAAATTCTTTAATTGCAATAACGCATAGAGACTTTTAAGTGATCAAGGGGTCTGTCATTTACAAAATAAAGGATCTAATATTTATTGACTTTTTTTTATTTAATGATTTGAAGTTTCACACAGGCATTTGATAAATTCTTTAATTAAAATAACGCATAGAGACTTTTAAGTGATCAAAGGGTCTGTCATTTACAAAATAAAGGATATAATATTTATTGACTTTTTTTTATTTAATGGTTTGGAGTTTCACACAGGTATTTGATAAATTCTTTAATTGCAATAACCCAGAAAGACTTTTTTTAAGTGATCAAGGGGTCTGTCATTTACAAACTAAAGAGTCTGATTTTTATTTTTTTTTTACTTTATGGTTTAGAGTTTCACACAGGCATTTGATAAATTCTTTGATTGCAATAACCCAGAAAGACTTTTAAGTGATCAAGGGGTCTGTCATTTACAAAATAAAGGATCTAATATTTATTGACTTTTTTTTAATTAATGATTTGAAGTTTCACACAGGCATTTGATAAATTCTTTGATTGCAATAACCCAGAAAGACTTAAGTGATCAAGGGGTCTGTCATTTACAAAATAAAGGATCTAATATTTATTGTCTTTTTTTATTTAATGGTTTGGAGTTTCACACAGGCATTTGATAAATTCTTTAATTGCAATAACGCATAGAGACTTTTAAGTGATCAAGGGGTCTGTCATTTACAAAATAAGGGATCTAATATTTGTTGACTTTTTTTTATTTAATGATTTGAAGTTTCACACAGGCATTTGATAAATTCTTTAATTAAAATAACGCATAGAGACTTTTAAGTGATCAAAGGGTCTGTCATTTACAAAATAAAGGATATAATATTTATTGACTTTTTTTTATTTAATGGTTTGGAGTTTCACACAGGCATTTGATAAATTCTTTAATTAAAATAACGCATAGAGACTTTTAAGTGATCAAGGGGTCTGTCATTTACAAAATAAAGGATCTAATATTTATTGACTTTTTTTATTTAATGATTTGAAGTTTCACACAGGCATTTGATAAATTCTTTAATTGCAATAACCCAGAAAGACTTAAGTGATCAAGGGGTCTGTCATTTACAAAATAAAGGATCTAATATTTATTGTCTTTTTTTATTTAATGGTTTGGAGTTTCACACAGGCATTTGATAAATTCTTTAATTGCAATAACGCATAGAGACTTTTAAGTGATCAAGGGGTCTGTCATTTACAAAATAAAGGATCTAATATTTATTGACTTTTTTTTATTTAATGATTTGAAGTTTCACACAGGCATTTGATAAATTCTTTAATTAAAATAACGCATAGAGACTTTTAAGTGATCAAAGGGTCTGTCATTTACAAAATAAAGGATATAATATTTATTGACTTTTTTTTATTTAATGGTTTGGAGTTTCACACAGACATTTGATAAATTCTTTATATTAAAATAACGCATAGAGACTTTTAAGTGATCAAGGGGTCTGTCATTTACAAAATAAAGGATCTAATATTTATTGACTTTTTTTATTTAATGGTTTGGAGTGTCACACAGGCATTTGATAAATTCTTTAATTGCAATAACCCAGAAAGACTTAAGTGATCAAGGGGTCTGTCATTTACAAAATAAAGGATCTAATATTTATTGTCTTTTTTTATTTAATGGTTTGGAGTTTCACACAGGCATTTGATAAATTCTTTAATTGCAATAACGCATAGAGACTTTTAAGTGATCAAGGGGTCTGTCATTTACAAAATAAAGGATCTAATATTTATTGACTTTTTTTATTTAATGATTTGAAGTTTCACACAGGCATTTGATAAATTCTTTAATTGCAATAATCCAGAAAGACTTTTAAGTGAAGGGGTCTGTCATTTACAAAATAAAGGATCTAATATTTATTGACTTTTTTATTTAATGGTTTGGAGTTTCACACAGGCATTTGATAAATTGTTTGATTGCAATAACCCAGAAAGACTTTTAAGTGATCAAGGGGTCTGTCATTTACAAAATAAAGGATCTAATATTTATTGACTTTTTTTATTTAATGATTTGAAGTTTCACACAGGCATTTGATAAATTCTTTAACTAAAATAACGCATAGAGACTTTTAAGTGATCAAGGGGTCTGTCATTTACAAAATAAAGGATCTAATATTTATTGACTTTTTTTATTTAATGGTTTGGAGTTTCACACAGGCATTTGATAAATTCTTTGATTGCAATAATCCAGAAAGACTTTTAAGTGATCAAGGGGTCTGTCATTTACAAAATAAAGGATCTAATATTTATTGACTTTTTTTATTTAATGGTTTGGAGTTTCACACAGGCATTTGATAAATTCCTTGATTGCAATAACCCAGAAAGACTTTTAAGTGATCAAGGGGTCTGTCATTTACAAAATAAAGGATCTAATATTTATTGACTTTTTTTATTTAATGATTTGAAGTTTCACACAGGCATTTGATAAATTCTTTAATTAAAATAACGCATAGAGACTTTTAAGTGATCAAGGGGTCTGTCATTTACAAAATAAAGGATCTAATATTTATTGACTTTTTTTATTTAATGGTTTGGAGTTTCACACAGGCATTTGATAAATTCTTTAATTGCAATAACGCATAGAGACTTTTAAGTGATCAAGGGGTCTGTCATTTACAAAATAAAGGATCAAATATTTATTGACTTTTTTTTATTTAATGATTTGAAGTTTCACACAGGCATTTGATAAATTCTTTAATTAAAATAACGCATAGAGACTTTTAAGTGATCAAAGGGTCTGTCATTTACAAAATAAAGGATATAATATTTATTGACTTTTTTTTATTTAATGGTTTGGAGTTTCACACAGGTATTTGATAAATTCTTTAATTGCAATAACCCAGAAAGACTTTTTTTAAGTGATCAAGGGGTCTGTCATTTACAAAATAAAGAGTCTGATTTTTATTTATTTTTTTACTTTATGGTTTAGAGTTTCACACAGGCATTTGATAAATTCTTTGATTGCAATAACCCAGAAAGACTTTTAAGTGATCAAGGGGTCTGTCATTTACAAAATAAAGGATCTAATATTTATTGACTTTTTTTATTTAATGGTTTGGAGTGTCACACAGGCATTTGATAAATTCTTTAATTGCAATAACCCAGAAAGACTTTTAAGTGATCAAGGGGTCTGTCATTTACAAAATAAAGGATCTAATATTTATTGACTTTTTTTATTTAATGATTTGAAGTTTCACACAGGCATTTGATAAATTCTTTAATTGCAATAACGCATAGAGACTTTTAAGTGATCAAGGGGTCTGTCATTTACAAAATAAAGGATCTAATATTTATTGACTTTTTTTTATTTAATGGTTTGGAGTTTCACACAGGCATTTGATAAATTCTTTAATTGCAATAACCCAGAAAGACTTTTAAGTGATCAAGGGGTCTGTCATTTACAAAATAAAGGATCTAATATTTATTGACTTTTTATAATTTAATGATTTGAAGTTTCACACAGGCACTTGATAAATTCTTTAATTGCAATAACGCATAGAGACTTTTAAGTGATCAAGGGGTCTGTCATTTACAAAATAAAGGATCTAATATTTATTGACTTTTTTTATTTAATGGTTTGGAGTTTCACACAGGCATTTGATAAATTCTTTGATTGCAATAACCCAGAAAGACTTTTAAGTGATCAAGGGGTCTGCCATTTACAAAATAAAGGATCTAATATTTATTGACTTTTTTTATTTAATGGTTTGGAGTGTCACACAGGCATTTGATAAATTCTTTGATTGCAATAACCCAGAAAGACTTTTAAGTGATCAAGGGGTCTGTCATTTACAAAATAAAGGATCTAATATTTATTAACTTTTTATAATTTAATGATTTGAAGTTTCACACAGGCACTTGATAAATTCTTTAATTGCAATAACGCATAGAGACTTTTAAGTGATCAAGGGGTCTGTCATTTACAAAATAAAGGATCTAATATTTATTGACTTTTTTTATTTAATGATTTGAAGTTTCACACAGGCATTTGATAAATTCTTTAATTAAAATAACGCATAGAGACTTTTAAGTGATCAAAGGGTCTGTCATTTACAAAATAAAGGATATAATATTTATTGACATTCTTTTATTTAATGGTTTGGAGTTTCACACAGGCATTTGATAAATTCTTTAATTGCAATAACCCAGAAAGACTTTTAAGTGATCAAGGGGTCTGTCATTTACAAAATAAAGGATCTAATATTTATTGACTTTTTTTTATTTAATGATTTGAAGTTTCACACAGGTATTTGATAAATTCCTTAATTGCAATAACGCATAGAGACTTTTAAGTGATCAAGGGGTCTGTCATTTACAAAATAAAGGATCTAATATTTATTGACTTTTTTTATTTAATGGTTTGGAGTTTCACACAGGCATTTGATAAATTCTTTGATTGCAATAACCCAGAAAGACTTTTAAGTGATCAAGGGGTCTGTCATTTACAAAATAAAGGATCTAATATTTATTGACTTTTTTTTATTTAATGGTTTGGAGTTTCACACAGGCATTTGATAAATTCTTTAATTGCAATAACGCATAGAGACTTTTAAGTGATCAAGGTGTCTGTCATTTACAAAATAAAGGATCTAATATTTATTGACTTTTTTTATTTAATGGTTTGGAGTTTCACACAGGCATTTGATAAATTCTTTGATTGCAATAACCCAGAAAGACTTTTAAGTGATCAAGGGGTCTGTCATTTACAAAATAAAGGATCTAATATTTATTGACTTTTTTTTATTTAATGGTTTGGAGTTTCACACAGGCATTTGATAAATTCTTTAATTGCAATAACGCATAGAGACTTTTAAGTGATCAAGGGGTCTGTCATTTACAAAATAAAGGATCTAATATTTATTGACTTTTTTTATTTAATGGTTTGGAGTTTCACACAGGCATTGGATAAATTCTTTGATTGCAATAACCCAGAAAGACTTTTAAGTGATCAAGGGGTCTGTCATTTACAAAATAAAGGATCTAATATTTTTTGACTTTTTTATTTAATGGTTTGGAGTTTCACACAGGCATTTGATAAATTCTTTGATTGCAATAACCCAGAAAGACTTTTAAGTGATCAAGGGGTCTGTCATTTACAAAATAAAGGATCTAATATTTATTGACTTTTTTTTATTTAATGGTTTGGAGTTTCACACAGGCATTTGATAAATTCTTTAATTGCAATAACGCATAGAGACTTTTAAGTGATCAAGGTGTCTGTCATTTACAAAATAAAGGATCTAATATTTATTGACTTTTTTTATTTAATGGTTTGGAGTTTCACACAGGCATTTGATAAATTCTTTGATTGCAATAACCCAGAAAGACTTTTAAGTGATCAAGGGGTCTGTTATTTACAAAATAAAGGGTCTAATATTTATTGACTTTTTTTTATTTAATGATTTGAAGTTTCACACAGGCATTTGATAAATTCTTTAATTGCAATAACCCAGAAAGACTTTTAAGTGATCAAGGAGTCTGTCATTTACAAAATAAAGGATCTAATATTTATTGACTTTTTTTATTTAATGATTTGAAGTTTCACACAGGCATTTGATAAATTCTTTAATTAAAATAACGCATAGAGACTTTTAAGTGATCAAGGGGTCTGTCATTTACAAAATAAAGGATCTAATATTTATTGACTTTTTTTTATTTAATGGTTTGGAGTTTCACACAGGCATTTGATAAATTCTTTAATTGCAATAACCCAGAAAGACTTTTAAGTGATCAAGGGGTCTGTCATTTACAAAATAAATGATCTAATATTTATTGACTTTTTATAATTTAATGATTTGAAGTTTCACACAGGCACTTGATAAATTCTTTAATTGCAATAACGCATAGAGACTTTTAAGTGATCAAGGGGTCTGTCATTTACAAAATAAAGGATCTAATATTTATTGACTTTTTTTTATTTAATGATTTGAAGTTTCACACAGGCATTTGATAAATTCTTTAATTAAAATAACGCATAGAGACTTTTAAGTGATCAAGGGGTCTGTCATTTACAAAATAAAGGATCTAATTTTTATTGACTTTTTTTTTATTTAATGATTTGAAGTTTCACACTGGCATTTGATAAATTCTTTAATTGCAATAACGCATAGAGACTTTTAAGTGATGAAGGGGTCTGTCATTTACAAAATAAAAAATCTAATATTTATTGACTTTTTTTTTATTTAATGATTTGAAGTTTCACACAGGCATTTGATAAATTCTTTAATTAAAATAACGCATAGAGACTTTTAAGTGATCAAGGGGTCTGTCATTTACAAAATAAAGGATCTAATATTTATTGACTTTTTTTTATTTAATGACTTCAAGTTTCACACAGGCATTTGATAAATTCTTTAATTGCAATAACCCAGAAAGACTTTTTTTAAGTGATCAAGGGGTCTGTCATTTACAAAATAAAGAGTCTGATTTTTATTTTTTTTTACTTTATGGTTTAGAGTTTCACACAGGCATTTGATAAATTCTTTGATTGCAATAACCCAGAAAGACTTTTAAGTGATCAAGGGGTCTGCCATTTACAAAATAAAGGATCTAATATTTATTGACTTTTTTTATTTAATGGTTTGGAGTTTCACACAGGCATTTGATAAATTCTTTGATTGCAATAACCCAGAAAGACTTTTAAGTGATCAAGGGGTCTGTCATTTACAAAATAAAGGATCTAATATTTATTGACTTTTTTTATTTAATGGTTTGGAGTTTCACACAGGCATTTGATAAATTCTTTGATTGCAATAACCCAGAAAGACTTTTAAGTGATCAAGGGGTCTGTCATTTACAAAATAAAGGATCTAATATTTATTGACTTTTTTTATTTAATGGTTTGGAGTTTCACACAGGCATTTGATAAATTCTTTGATTGCAATAACCCAGAAAGACTTTTAAGTGATCAAGGGGTCTGCCATTTACAAAATAAAGGATCTAATATTTATTGACTTTTTTTATTTAATGGTTTGGAGTGTCACACAGGCATTTGATAAATTCTTTGATTGCAATAACCCAGAAAGACTTTTAAGTGATCAAGGGGTCTGTCATTTACAAAATAAAGGATCTAATATTTATTAACTTTTTATAATTTAATGATTTGAAGTTTCACACAGGCACTTGATAAATTCTTTAATTGCAATAACGCATAGAGACTTTTAAGTGATCAAGGGGTCTGTCATTTACAAAATAAAGGATCTAATATTTATTGACTTTTTTTATTTAATGATTTGAAGTTTCACACAGGCATTTGATAAATTCTTTAATTAAAATAACGCATAGAGACTTTTAAGTGATCAAAGGGTCTGTCATTTACAAAATAAAGGATATAATATTTATTGACTTTCTTTTATTTAATGGTTTGGAGTTTCTCACAGGTATTTGATAAATTCTTTAATTGCAATAACCCAGAAAGACTTTTAAGTGATCAAGGGGTTTGTCATTTACAAAATAAAGGATCTAATATTTATTGACTTTTTTTATTTAATGATTTGAAGTTTCACACAGGCATTTGATAAATTCTTTAATTGCAATAACGCATAGAGACTTTTAAGTGATCAAGGGGTCTGTCATTTACAAAATAAAGGATCTAATATTTATTGACATTTTTTTATTTAATGGTTTGGAGTTTCACACAGGCATTTGATAAATTCTTTAATTGCAATAACCCAGAAAGACTTTTAAGTGATCAAGGGGTCTGTCATTTACAAAATAAAGGATCTAATATTTATTGACTTTTTATAATTTAATGATTTGAAGTTTCACACAGGCACTTGATAAATTCTTTAATTGCAATAACGCATAGAGACTTTTAAGTGATCAAGGGGTCTGTCATTTACAAAATAAAGGATCTAATATTTATTGACTTTTTTTTATTTAATGATTTGAAGTTTCACACAGGCATTTGATAAATTCTTTAATTAAAATAACGCATAGAGACTTTTAAGTGATCAAGGGGTCTGTCATTTACAAAATAAAGGATCTAATTTTTATTGACTTTTTTTTTTATTTAATGATTTGAAGTTTCACACTGGCATTTGATAAATTCTTTAATTGCAATAACGCATAGAGACTTTTAAGTGATGAAGGGGTCTGTCATTTACAAAATAAAGGATCTAATATTTATTGACTTTTTTTTATTTAATGATTTGAAGTTTCACACAGGCATTTGATAAATTCTTTAATTAAAATAACGCATAGAGACTTTTAAGTGATCAAGGGGTCTGTCATTTACAAAATAAAGGATCTAATATTTATTGACTTTTTTTTCATTTAATGACTTCAAGTTTCACACAGGCATTTGATAAATTCTTTAATTGCAATAACCCAGAAAGACTTTTTTTAAGTGATCAAGGGGTCTGTCATTTACAAAATAAAGAGTCTGATTTTTATTTTTTTTTACTTTATGGTTTAGAGTTTCACACAGGCATTTGATAAATTCTTTGATTGCAATAACCCAGAAAGACTTTTAAGTGATCAAGGGGTCTGCCATTTACAAAATAAAGGATCTAATATTTATTGACTTTTTTTATTTAATGGTTTGGAGTTTCACACAGGCATTTGATAAATTCTTTGATTGCAATAACCCAGAAAGACTTTTAAGTGATCAAGGGGTCTGTCATTTACAAAATAAAGGATCTAATATTTATTGACTTTTTTTATTTAATGGTTTGGAGTTTCACACAGGCATTTGATAAATTCTTTAATTGCAATAACCCAGAAAGACTTTTAAGTGATCAAGGGGTCTGTCATTTACAAAATAAAGGATCTAATATTTATTGACTTTTTATAATTTAATGATTTGAAGTTTCGCACAGGCACTTGATAAATTCTTTAATTGCAATAACGCATAGAGACTTTTAAGTGATCAAGGGGTCTGTCATTTACAAAATAAAGGATCTAATATTTATTGACTTTTTTTATTTAATAGTTTGGAGTTTCACACAGGCATTTGATAAATTCTTTGATTGCAATAACCCAGAAAGACTTAAGTGATCAAGGGGTCTGTCATTTACAAAATAAAGGATCTAATATTTATTGTCTTTTTTTATTTAATGGTTTGGAGTTTCACACAGGCATTTGATAAATTCTTTAATTGCAATAACCCAGAAAGACTTTTAAGTGATCAAGGGGTCTGTCATTTACAAAATAAAGGATCTAATATTTATTGACTTTTTTTTATTTAATGATTTGAAGTTTCACACAGGCATTTGATAAATTCTTTAATTGCAATAACCCAGAAAGACTTTTAAGTGATCAAGGGGTCTGTCATTTACAAAATAAAGGATCTAATATTTATTGACTTTTTTACTTAATGGTTGGGAGTTTCACACAGGCATTTGATAAATTCCTTGATTGCAATAACCCAGAAAGACTTTTAAGTGATCAAGGGATCTGTCATTTGCAAAATAAAGGATCTAATATTTATTGACTTTTTTTATTTAATGGTTTGGAGTTTCACACAGGCATTTGATAAATTCTTTGATTGCAATAACCCAGAAAGACTTTTAAGTGATCAAGGGGTCTGTCATTTACAAAATAAAGGATCTAATATTTATTGACTTTTTTTTATTTAATGGTTTGGAGTTTCACACAGGCATTTGATAAATTCTTTGATTGCAATAACCCAGAAAGACTTTTAAGTGATCAAGGGGTCTGTCATTTACAAAATAAAGGATCTAATATTTATTGTCTTTTTTTATTTAATGGTTTGGAGTTTCACACAGGCATTTGATAAATTCTTTGATTGCAATAACCCAGAAAGACTTTTAAGTGATCAAGGGGTCTGTCATTTACAAAATAAAGGATCTAATATTTATTGACTTTTTTTTATTTAATGATTTGAAGTTTCACACAGGCATTTGATAAATTCTTTGATTGCAATAACCCAGAAAGACTTTTAAGTGATCAAGGGGTCTGTCATTTACAAAATAAAGGATCTAATATTTATTGACTTTTTTTATTTAATGGTTTGGAGTGTCACACAGGCATTTGATAAATTCTTTGATTGCAATAACCCAGAAAGACTTTTAAGTGATCAAGGGGTCTGTCATTTACAAAATAAAGGATCTAATATTTATTGACTTTTTTTATTTAATGATTTGAAGTTTCACACAGGCATTTGATAAATTCTTTAATTGCAATAACGCATAGAGACTTTTAAGTGATCAAGTGGTCTGCCATTTACAAAATAAAGGATCTAATATTTATTGACTTTTTTTTATTTAATGATTTGAAGTTTCACACAGGCATTTGATAAATTCATTATTTGCAATAACCCAGAAAGACTTTTAAGTGATCAAGGGGTCTGTCATTTACAAAATAAAGGATCTAATATTTATTGACTTTTTTTTATTTAATGATTTGAAGTTTCACACAGGTATTTGATAAATTCTTTGATTGCAATAACCCAGAAAGACTTTTAAGTGATCAAGGGGTCTGTCATTTACAAAATAAAGGATCTAATATTTATTGACTTTTTTTATTTAATGGTTTGGAGTTTCACACAGGCATTTGATAAATTCTTTGATTGCAATAACCCAGAAAGACTTTTAAGTGATCAAGGGGTCTGTCATTTACAAAATAAAGGATCTAATATTTATTGACTTTTTTTATTTAATGGTTTGGAGTTTCACACAGGCATTTGATAAATTCTTTGATTGCAATAACCCAGAAAGACTTTTAAGTGATCAAGGGGTCTGTCATTTACAAAATAAAGGATCTAATATTTATTGACTTTTTTTATTTAATGGTTTGGAGTTTCACACAGGCATTTGATAAATTCTTTGATTGTAATAACCCAGAAAGACTTTTAAGTGATCAAGGGGTCTGCCATTTACAAAATAAAGGATCTAATATTTATTGACTTTTTTTATTTAATGGTTTGGAGTGTCACACAGGCATTTGATAAATTCTTTGATTGCAATAACCCAGAAAGACTTTTAAGTGATCAAGGGGTCTGTCATTTACAAAATAAAGGATCTAATATTTATTGACTTTTTATAATTTAATGATTTGAAGTTTCACACAGGCACTTGATAAATTCTTTAATTGCAATAACGCATAGAGACTTTTAAGTGATCAAGGGGTCTGTCATTTACAAAATAAAGGATCTAATATTTATTGACTTTTTTTTATTTAATGATTTGAAGTTTCACACAGGCATTTGATAAATTCTTTAATTAAAATAACGCATAGAGACTTTTAAGTGATCAAAGGGTCTGTCATTTACAAAATAAAGGATATAATATTTATTGACTTTCTTTTATTTAATGGTTTGGAGTTTCTCACAGGTATTTGATAAATTCTTTAATTGCAATAACCCAGAAAGACTTTTAAGTGATCAAGGGGTCTGTCATTTACAAAATAAAGGATCTAATATTTATTGACTTTTTTTATTTAATGATTTGAAGTTTCACACAGGCATTTGATAAATTCTTTAATTGCAATAACGCATAGAGACTTTTAAGTGATGAAGGGGTCTGTCATTTACAAAATAAAGGATCTAATATTTATTGACTTTTTTTTATTTAATGGTTTGGAGTTTGACACAGGCATTTGATAAATTCTTTAATTGCAATAACCCAGAAAGACTTTTAAGTGATCAAGGGGTCTGTCATTTACAAAATAAAGGATCTAATATTTATTGACTTTTTATAATTTAATGATTTGAAGTTTCACACAGGCACTTGATAAATTCTTTAATTGCAATAACGCATAGAGACTTTTAAGTGATCAAGGGGTCTGTCATTTACAAAATAAAGGATCTAATATTTATTGACTTTTTTTTATTTAATGATTTGAAGTTTCACACAGGCATTTGATAAATTCTTTAATTAAAATAACGCATAGAGACTTTTAAGTGATCAAGGGGTCTGTCATTTACAAAATAAAGGATCTAATTTTTATTGACTTTTTTTTTATTTAATGATTTGAAGTTTCACACAGGCATTTGATAAATTCTTTAATTGCAATAACGCATAGAGACTTTTAAGTGATGAACGGGTCTGTCATTTACAAAATAAAGGATCTAATATTTATTGACTTTTTTTTATTTAATGATTTGAAGTTTCACACAGGCATTTGATAAATTCTTTAATTAAAATAACGCATAGAGACTTTTAAGTGATCAAAGGGTCTGTCATTTACAAAATAAAGGATATAATATTTATTGACTTTTTTTTATTTAATGACTTCAAGTTTCACACAGGCATTTGATAAATTCCTTAATTGCAATAACCCAGAAAGACTTTTTTTAAGTGATCAAGGGGTCTGTCATTTACAAAATAAAGAGTCTGATTTTTATTTTTTTTTACTTTATGGTTTAGAGTTTCACACAGGCATTTGATAAATTCTTTGATTGCAATAACCCAGAAAGACTTTTAAGTGATCAAGGGGTCTGCCATTTACAAAATAAAGGATCTAATATTTATTGACTTTTTTTATTTAATGGTTTGGAGTTTCACACAGGCATTTGATAAATTCTTTGATTGCAATAACCCAGAAAGACTTTTAAGTGATCAAGGGGTCTGTCATTTACAAAATAAAGGATCTAATATTTATTTACTTTTTTTATTTAATGGTTTGGAGTTTCACACAGGCATTTGATAAATTCTTTAATTGCAATAACCCAGAAAGACTTTTAAGTGATCAAGGGGTCTGTCATTTACAAAATAAAGGATCTAATATTTATTGACTTTTTTTATTTAATAGTTTGGAGTTTCACACAGGCATTTGATAAATTCTTTGATTGCAATAACCCAGAAAGACTTAAGTGATCAAAGGGTCTGTCATTTACAAAATAAAGGATCTAATATTTATTGTCTTTTTTTATTTAATGATTTGAAGTTTCACACAGGCATTTGATAAATTCTTTAATTGCAATTACCCAGAAAGACTTTTAAGTGATCAAGGGGTCTGTCATTTACAAAATAAAGGATCTAATATTTATTGACTTTTTTTTATTTAATGATTTGAAGTTTCACACAGGTATTTGATAAATTCTTTAATTGCAATAACGCATAGAGACTTTTAAGTGATCAAGGGGTCTGTCATTTACAAAATAAAGGATCTAATATTTATTGACTTTTTTTATTTAATGGTTTGGAGTTTCACACAGGCATTTGATAAATTCTTTGATTGCAATAACCCAGAAAGACTTTTAAGTGATCAAGGGGTCTGTCATTTACAAAATAAAGGATCTAATATTTATTGACTTTTTTATTTAATGGTTTGGAGTTTCACACAGGCATTTGATAAATTCTTTGATTGCAATAACCCAGAAGGACTTAAGTGATCAAGGGGTCTGTCATTTACAAAATAAAGGATCTAATATTTATTGACTTTTTTTATTTAATGATTTGAAGTTTCACACAGGCATTTGATAAATTGTTTGATTGCAATAACCCAGAAAGACTTTTAAGTGATCAAGGGGTCCGTCATTTACAAAATAAAGGATCTAATATTTATTGACTTTTTTTATTTAATGGTTTGGAGTTTCACACAGGCATTTGATAAATTCTTTGATTGCAATAACCCAGAAAGACTTTTAAGTGATCAAGGGGTCTGTCATTTACAAAATAAAGGATCTAATATTTATTGACTTTTTTTTATTTAATGGTTTGGAGTTTCACACAGGCATTTGATAAATTCTTTGATTGCAATAACCCAGAAAGACTTTTAAGTGATCAAGGGGTCTGTCATTTACAAAATAAAGGGTCTAATATTTATTGACTTTTTTTTATTTAATGATTTGAAGTTTCACACAGGCATTTGATAAATTCTTTAATTGCAATAACCCAGAAAGACTTTTAAGTGATCAAGGGGTCTGTCATTTACAAAATAAAGGATCTAATATTTATTGACTTTTTTTATTTAATGATTTGAAGTTTCACACAGGCATTTGATAAATTCTTTAATTAAAATAACGCATAGAGACTTTTAAGTGATCAAGGGGTCTGTCATTTACAAAATAAAGGATCTAATATTTATTGACTTTTTTTTATTTAATGATTTGAAGTGTCACACAGGCATTTGATAAATTCTTTAATTGCAATAACCCAGAAAGACTTTTAAGTGATCAAGGGGTCTGTCATTTACAAAATAAAGGATCTAATATTTATTGACTTTTTTTTATTTAATGATTTGAAGTTTCACACAGGCATTTGATAAATTCTTTAATTGCAATAACGCATAGAGACTTTTAAGTGATCAAGGGGTCTGTCATTTACAAAATAAAGGATCTAATATTTATTGACTTTTTTATTTAATGGTTTGGAGTTTCACACAGGCATTTGATAAATTCTTTGATTGCAATAACCCAGAAAGACTTTTAAGTGATCAAGGGATCTGTCATTTGCAAAATAAAGGATCTAATATTTATTGATTTTTTTTATTTAATGATTTGGAGTTTCACACAGGCATTTGATAAATTCTTTGATTGCAATAACCCAGAAAGACTTTTAAGTGATCAAGGGGTCTGTCATTTACAAAATAAAGGATCTAATATTTATTGACTTTTTTTTATTTAATGGTTTGGAGTTTCACACAGGCATTTGATAAATTCTTTGATTGCAATAACCCAGAAAGACTTTTAAGTGATCAAGGGGTCTGTCATTTACAAAATAAAAGATCTAATATTTATTGTCTTTTTTTATTTAATGGTTTGGAGTTCCACACAGGCATTTGATAAATTCTTTGATTGCAATAACCCAGAAAGACTTTTAAGTGATCAAGGGGTCTGTCATTTACAAAATAAAGGGTCTAATATTTATTGACTTTTTTTATTTAATGATTTGAAGTTTCACACAGGCATTTGATAAATTCTTTGATTGCAATAACCCAGAAAGACTTTTAAGTGATCAAGGGGTCTGTCATTTACAAAATAAAGGATCTAATATTTATTGACTTTTTTTATTTAATGGTTTGGAGTGTCACACAGGCATTTGATAAAGTCTTTGATTGCAATAACCCAGAAAGACTTTTAAGTGATCAAGGGGTCTGTCATTTACAAAATAAAGGATCTAATATTTATTGACTTTTTTTATTTAATGATTTGAAGTTTCACACAGGCATTTGATAAATTCTTTAATTGCAATAACGCATAGAGACTTTTAAGTGATCAAAGGGTCTGCCGTTTGCAAAATAAAGGATCTAATATTTATTGACTTTTTTTTTATGTAATGATTTGAAGTTTCACACAGGCATTTGATAAATTCTTTAATTGCAATAACCCAGAAAGACTTTTTATTGACTTTTTTTATTTAATGGTTTGGAGTTTCACACAGGCATTTGATAAATTCTTTGATTGCAATAACCCAGAAAGACTTAAGTGATCAAGGGGTCTGTCATTTACAAAATAAAGATCTAATATTTATTGTCTTTTTTTATTTAATGGTTTGGAGTTTCACACAGGCATTTGATAAATTCTTTGATTGCAATAACCCAGAAAGACTTTTAAGTGATCAAGGGGTCTGTCATTTACAAAATAAAGGATCTAATTTTTATTGACTTTTTTTATTTAATGATTTGAAGTTTCACACAGGCATTTGATAAATTCTTTAATTGCAATAACGCATAGAGACTTTTAAGTGATCAAGGGGTCTGTCATTTACAAAATAAAGGATATAATATTTATTGGCTTTTTTTATTTAATGGTTTGGAGTTTCACACAGGCATTTGATAAATTCTTTGATTGCAATAACCCAGAAAGACTTTTAAGTAATCAAGGGGTCTGTCATTTACAAAATAAAGGATCTAATATTTATTGACTTTTTTTTATTTAATGATTTGAAGTTTCACACAGGCATTTGATAAATTCTTTAATTGCAATAACCCAGAAAGACTTTTAAGTGATCAAGGGGTCTGTCATTTACAAAATAAAGGATCTAATATTTATTGACTTTTTTTATTTAATGGTTTGGAGTTTCACACAGGCATTTGATAAATTCTTTGATTGCAATAACGCATAGAGACTTTTTTAAGTGATCAAGGGGTCTGTCATTTACAAAATAAAGGATCTAATATTTATTGACTTTTTTTATTTAATGGTTTGGAGTTGCACACAGGCATTTGATAAATTCTTTGATTGCAATAACTCAGAAAGACTTTCAAGTGATCAAGGGGTCTGTCATTTACAAAATAAAGGATCTAATATTAATTGACTTTTTTTATTTAATGATTTGAAGTTTCACACAGGCATTTGATAAATTCTTTGATTGCAATAACCCAGAAAGACTTTTATGTGATCAAGGGGTCTGTCATTTACAAAATAAAGGATCTAATATTTATTGACTTTTTTTATTTAATGATTTGGAGTTTCGCACAGGCATTTGATAAATTCTTTGATTGCAATAACCCAAAAAGACTTTTAAGTGATCAAGGGGTCTGTCATTTACAAAATAAAGGATCTAATATTTATTGACTTTTTTTATTTAATGGTTTGGAGTTTCACACAGGCATTTGATAAATTCTTTGATTGCAATAACCCAGAAAGACTTTTAAGTGATCAAGGGGTCTGTCATTTACAAAATAAAGGATCTAATATTTATTGACTTTTTTTTATTTAATGGTTTGGAGTTTCACACAGGCATTTGATAAATTCTTTAATTGCAATAACCCAGAAAGACTTTTAAGTGATCAAGGGGTCTGTCATTTACAAAATAAAGGATCTAATATTTAATGACTTTTTATAATTTAATGATTTGAAGTTTCACACAGGCACTTGATAAATTCTTTAATTGCAATAACTCAAAAAGACTTTTAAGTGATCAAGGGGTCTGTCATTTACAAAATAAAGGATCTAATATTTATTGACTTTTTTTATTTAATGATTTGAAGTTTCACACAGGCATTTGATAAATTCTTTGATTGCAATAACCCAGAAAGACTTTTAAGTGATCAAGGGGTCTGTCATTTACAAAATAAATGATCTAATATTTATTGACTTTTTATAATTTAATGATTTGAAGTTTCACACAGGCACTTGATAAATTCTTTAATTGCAATAACGCATAGAGACTTTTAAGTGATCAAGGGGTCTGTCATTTACAAAATAAAGGATCTAATATTTATTGACTTTTTTTTATTTAATGATTTGAAGTTTCACACAGGCATTTGATAAATTCTTTAATTAAAATAACGCATAGAGACTTTTAAGTGATCAAGGGGTCTGTCATTTACAAAATAAAGGATCTAATTTTTATTGACTTTTTTTTTATTTAATGATTTGAAGTTTCACACTGGCATTTGATAAATTCTTTAATTGCAATAACGCATAGAGACTTTTAAGTGATGAAGGGGTCTGTCATTTACAAAATAAAGGATCTAATATTTATTGACTTTTTTTTATTTAATGATTTGAAGTTTCACACAGGCATTTGATAAATTCTTTAATTAAAATAACGCATAGAGACTTTTAAGTGATCAAGGGGTCTGTCATTTACAAAATAAAGGATATAATATTTATTGACTTTTTTTTTATTTAATGACTTCAAGTTTCACACAGGCATTTGATAAATTCTTTAATTGCAATAACCCAGAAAGACTTTTTTTAAGTGATCAAGGGGTCTGTCATTTACAAAATAAAGAGTCTGATTTTTATTTTTTTTTACTTTATGGTTTAGAGTTTCACACAGGTATTTGATAAATTCTTTGATTGCAATAACCCAGAAAGACTTTTAAGTGATCAAGGGATCTGCCATTTACAAAATAAAGGATCTAATATTTATTGACTTTTTTTATTTAATGGTTTGGAGTTTCACACAGGCATTTGATAAATTCTTTGATTGCAATAACCCAGAAAGACTTTTAAGTGATCAAGGGGTCTGTCATTTACAAAATAAAGGATCTAATATTTATTGACTTTTTTTATTTAATGGTTTGGAGTTTCACACAGGCATTTGATAAATTCTTTGATTGCAATAACTCAGAAAGACTTTTAAGTGATCAAGGGGTCTGTCATTTACAAAATAAAGGATCTAATATTTATTGACTTTTTTTATTTAATGATTTGAAGTTTCACACAGGCATTTGATAAATTCTTTGATTGCAATAACCCAGAAAGACTTTTAAGTGATCAAGGGGTCTGTCATTTACAAAATAAAGGATCTAATATTTATTGACTTTTTTTATTTAATGATTTGGAGTTTCACACAGGCATTTGATAAATTCTTTGATTGCAATAACCCAAAAAGACTTTTAAGTGATCAAGGGGTCTGTCATTTACAAAATAAAGGATCTAATATTTATTGACTTTTTTTTATTTAATGGTTTGGAGTTTCACACAGGCATTTGATAAATTCTTTGATTGCAATAACCCAGAAAGACTTTTAAGTGATCAAGGGGTCTGTCATTTACAAAATAAAGGATCTAATATTTATTGACTTTTTTTTATTTAATGGTTTGGAGTTTCACACAGGCATTTGATAAATTCTTTAATTGCAATAACCCAGAAAGACTTTTAAGTGATCAAGGGGTCTGTCATTTACAAAATAAAGGATCTAATATTTATTGACTTTTTTTATTTAATGATTTGAAGTTTCACACAGGCATTTGATAAATTCTTTAATTGCAATAACTCAAAAAGACTTTTAAGTGATCAAGGGGTCTGTATTTATTGACTAATATTTATTGACTTTTTTTTATTTAATGATTTGAAGTTTCACACAGGCATTTGATAAATTCTTTGATTGCAATAACCCAGAAAGACTTTTAAGTGATCAAGGGGTCTGTCATTTACAAAATAAAGGATCTAATATTTATTGACTTTTTTTAATTTAATGATTTGAAGTTTCACACAGGCATTTGATAAATTCTTTAATTGCAATAACGCATAGAGACTTTTAAGTGATCAAGGGGTCTGTCATTTACAAAATAAAGGATCTAATATTTATTGACTTTTTTTTATTTAATGATTTGAAGTTTCACACAGGCATTTGATAAATTCTTTAATTAAAATAACGCATAGAGACTTTTAAGTGATCAAGGGGTCTGTCATTTACAAAATAAAGGATCTAATATTTATTGACTTTTTTTTATTTAATGATTTGAAGTTTCACACAGGCATTTGATAAATTCTTTAATTGCAATAACGCAGAAAGACTTGATTTGAAGGGCGACGCCGCGCTGTTTGGCAGGACGGAGTCCGCATGGGCGCTTGGCTCCGCCATAGTTTGCGTCTTAAAATAAAGGATCTAATATTTATTGACTTTTTTTTATTTAATGGTTTGGAGTTTCACACAGGCATTTGATAAATTCTTTAATTGCAATAACGCATAGAGACTTTTAAGTGATCAAGGGGTCTGTCATTTACAAAATAAAGGATCTAATATTTATTGACTTTTTTTATTTAATGGTTTGGAGTTTCACACAGGCATTGGATAAATTCTTTGATTGCAATAACCCAGAAAGACTTTTAAGTGATCAAGGGGTCTGTCATTTACAAAATAAAGGATCTAATATTTTTTGACTTTTTTATTTAATGGTTTGGAGTTTCACACAGGCATTTGATAAATTCTTTGATTGCAATAACCCAGAAAGACTTTTAAGTGATCAAGGGGTCTGTCATTTACAAAATAAAGGATCTAATATTTATTGACTTTTTTTTATTTAATGGTTTGGAGTTTCACACAGGCATTTGATAAATTCTTTAATTGCAATAACGCATAGAGACTTTTAAGTGATCAAGGTGTCTGTCATTTACAAAATAAAGGATCTAATATTTATTGACTTTTTTTATTTAATGGTTTGGAGTTTCACACAGGCATTTGATAAATTCTTTGATTGCAATAACCCAGAAAGACTTTTAAGTGATCAAGGGGTCTGTCATTTACAAAATAAAGGGTCTAATATTTATTGACTTTTTTTTATTTAATGATTTGAAGTTTCACACAGGCATTTGATAAATTCTTTAATTGCAATAACCCAGAAAGACTATTAAGTGATCAAGGAGTCTGTCATTTACAAAATAAAGGATCTAATATTTATTGACTTTTTTTATTTAATGATTTGAAGTTTCACACAGGCATTTGATAAATTCTTTAATTAAAATAACGCATAGAGACTTTTAAGTGATCAAGGGGTCTGTCATTTACAAAATAAAGGATCTAATATTTATTGACTTTTTTTTATTTAATGATTTGAAGTGTCACACAGGCATTTGATAAATTCTTTAATTGCAATAACCCAGAAAGACTTTTAAGTGATCAAGGGGTCTGTCATTTACAAAATAAAGGATCTAATATTTATTGACTTTTTTTTATTTAATGATTTGAAGTTTCACACAGGCATTTGATAAATTCTTTAATTGCAATAACCCAGAAAGACTTTTAAGTGATCAAGGGGTCTGTCATTTACAAAATAAAGGATCTAATATTTATTGACTTTTTTACTTAATGGTTGGGAGTTTCACACAGGCATTTGATAAATTCTTTGATTGCAATAACCCAGAAAGACTTTTAAGTGATCAAGGGATCTGTCATTTGCAAAATAAAGGATCTAATATTTATTGACTTTTTTTATTTAATGGTTTGGAGTTTCACACAGGCATTTGATAAATTCTTTGATTGCAATAACCCAGAAAGACTTTTAAGTGATCAAGGGGTCTGTCATTTACAAAATAAAGGATCTAATATTTATTGACTTTTTTTTATTTAATGGTTTGGAGTTTCACACAGGCATTTGATAAATTCTTTGATTGCAATAACTCAGAAAGACTTTTAAGTGATCAAGGGGTCTGTCATTTACAAAATAAAGGATCTAATATTTATTGTCTTTTTTTATTTAATGGTTTGGAGTTTCACACAGGCATTTGATAAATTCTTTGATTGCAATAACCCAGAAAGACTTTTAAGTGATCAAGGGGTCTGTCATTTACAAAATAAAGGGTCTAATATTTATTGACTTTTTTTTATTTAATGATTTGAAGTTTCACACAGGCATTTGATAAATTCTTTGATTGCAATAACCCAGAAAGACTTTTAAGTGATCAAGGGGTCTGTCATTTACAAAATAAAGGATCTAATATTTATTGACTTTTTTTATTTATTGGTTTGGAGTGTCACACAGGCATTTGATAAATTCTTTGATTGCAATAACCCAGAAAGACTTTTAAGTGATCAAGGGGTCTGTCATTTACAAAATAAAGGATCTAATATTTATTGACTTTTTTTATTTAATGATTTGGAGTTTCACACAGGCATTTGATAAATTCTTTAATTGCAATAACGCATAGAGACTTTTAAGTGATCAAGGGGTCTGCCATTTACAAAATAAAGGATCTAATATTTATTGACTTTTTTTTATTTAATGATTTGAAGTTTCACACAGGCATTTGATAAATTCATTAATTGCAATAACCCAGAAAGACTTTTAAGTGATCAAGGGGTCTGTCATTTACAAAATAAAGGATCTAATATTTATTGACTTTTTTTTATTTAATGATTTGAAGTTTCACACAGGTATTTGATAAATTCTTTGATTGCAATAACGCATAGAGACTTTTAAGTGATCAAGGGGTCTGTCATTTACAAAATAAAGGATCTAATATTTATTGACTTTTTTTATTTAATGGTTTGGAGTTTCACACAGGCATTTGATAAATTCTTTGATTGCAATAACCCAGAAAGACTTTTAAGTGATCAAGGGGTCTGTCATTTACAAAATAAAGGATCTAATATTTATTGACTTTTTTTTATTTAATGGTTTGGAGTTTCACACAGGCATTTGATAAATTCTTTGATTGCAATAACCCAGAAAGACTTTTAAGTGATCAAGGGGTCTGTCATTTACAAAATAAAGGATCTAATATTTATTGACTTTTTTTATTTAATGGTTTGGAGTTTCACACAGGCATTTGATAAATTCTTTGATTGCAATAACCCAGAAAGACTTTTAAGTGATCAAGGGGTCTGCCATTTACAAAATAAAGGATCTAATATTTATTGACTTTTTTTATTTAATGGTTTGGAGTGTCACACAGGCATTTGATAAATTCTTTGATTGCAATAACCCAGAAAGACTTTTAAGTGATCAAGGGGTCTGTCATTTACAAAATAAAGGATCTAATATTTATTAACTTTTTATAATTTAATGATTTGAAGTTTCACACAGGCACTTGATAAATTCTTTAATTGCAATAACGCATAGAGACTTTTAAGTGATCAAGGGGTCTGTCATTTACAAAATAAAGGATCTAATATTTATTGACTTTTTTTATTTAATGATTTGAAGTTTCACACAGGCATTTGATAAATTCTTTAATTAAAATAACGCATAGAGACTTTTAAGTGATCAAAGGGTCTGTCATTTACAAAATAAAGGATATAATATTTATTGACTTTCTTTTATTTAATGGTTTGGAGTTTCTCACAGGTATTTGATAAATTCTTTAATTGCAATAACCCAGAAAGACTTTTAAGTGATCAAGGGGTCTGTCATTTACAAAATAAAGGATCTAATATTTATTGACTTTTTTTATTTAATGATTTGAAGTTTCACACAGGCATTTGATAAATTCTTTGATTGCAATAACGCATAGAGACTTTTAAGTGATCAAGGGGTCTGTCATTTACAAAATAAAGGATCTAATATTTATTGACTTTTTTTATTTAATGGTTTGGAGTTTCACACAGGCATTTGATAAATTCTTTAATTGCAATAACCCAGAAAGACTTTTAAGTGATCAAGGGGTCTGTCATTTACAAAATAAAGGATCTAATATTTATTGACTTTTTATAATTTAATGATTTGAAGTTTCACACAGGCACTTGATAAATTCTTTAATTGCAATAACGCATAGAGACTTTTAAGTGATCAAGGGGTCTGTCATTTACAAAATAAAGGATCTAATATTTATTGACTTTTTTTTATTTAATGATTTGAAGTTTCACACAGGCATTTGATAAATTCTTTAATTAAAATAACGCATAGAGACTTTTAAGTGATCAAGGGGTCTGTCATTTACAAAATAAAGGATCTAATTTTTATTGACTTTTTTTTTATTTAATGATTTGAAGTTTCACACTGGCATTTGATAAATTCTTTAATTGCAATAACGCATAGAGACTTTTAAGTGATGAAGGGGTCTGTCATTTACAAAATAAAAAATCTAATATTTATTGACTTTTTTTTATTTAATGATTTGAAGTTTCACACAGGCATTTGATAAATTCTTTAATTAAAATAACGCATAGAGACTTTTAAGTGATCAAGGGGTCTGTCATTTACAAAATAAAGGATCTAATATTTATTGACTTTTTTTTTATTTAATGACTTCAAGTTTCACACAGGCATTTGATAAATTCTTTAATTGCAATAACCCAGAAAGACTTTTTTTAAGTGATCAAGGGGTCTGTCATTTACAAAATAAAGAGTCTGATTTTTATTTTTTTTTACTTTATGGTTTAGAGTTTCACACAGGCATTTGATAAATTCTTTGATTGCAATAACCCAGAAAGACTTTTAAGTGATCAAGGGGTCTGCCATTTACAAAATAAAGGATCTAATATTTATTGACTTTTTTTATTTAATGGTTTGGAGTTTCACACAGGCATTTGATAAATTCTTTGATTGCAATAACCCAGAAAGACTTTTAAGTGATCAAGGGGTCTGTCATTTACAAAATAAAGGATCTAATATTTATTGACTTTTTTTATTTAATGGTTTGGAGTTTCACACAGGCATTTGATAAATTCTTTGATTGCAATAACCCAGAAAGACTTTTAAGTGATCAAGGGGTCTGTCATTTACAAAATAAAGGATCTAATATTTATTGACTTTTTTTATTTAATGGTTTGGAGTTTCACACAGGCATTTGATAAATTCTTTGATTGCAATAACCCAGAAAGACTTTTAAGTGATCAAGGGGTCTGCCATTTACAAAATAAAGGATCTAATATTTATTGACTTTTTTTATTTAATGGTTTGGAGTGTCACACAGGCATTTGATAAATTCTTTGATTGCAATAACCCAGAAAGACTTTTAAGTGATCAAGGGGTCTGTCATTTACAAAATAAAGGATCTAATATTTATTAACTTTTTATAATTTAATGATTTGAAGTTTCACACAGGCACTTGATAAATTCTTTAATTGCAATAACGCATAGAGACTTTTAAGTGATCAAGGGGTCTGTCATTTACAAAATAAAGGATCTAATATTTATTGACTTTTTTTATTTAATGATTTGAAGTTTCACACAGGCATTTGATAAATTCTTTAATTAAAATAACGCATAGAGACTTTTAAGTGATCAAAGGGTCTGTCATTTACAAAATAAAGGATATAATATTTATTGACTTTCTTTTATTTAATGGTTTGGAGTTTCTCACAGGTATTTGATAAATTCTTTAATTGCAATAACCCAGAAAGACTTTTAAGTGATCAAGGGGTCTGTCATTTACAAAATAAAGGATCTAATATTTATTGACTTTTTTTATTTAATGATTTGAAGTTTCACACAGGCATTTGATAAATTCTTTAATTGCAATAACGCATAGAGACTTTTAAGTGATCAAGGGGTCTGTCATTTACAAAATAAAGGATCTAATATTTATTGACATTTTTTTATTTAATGGTTTGGAGTTTCACACAGGCATTTGATAAATTCTTTAATTGCAATAACCCAGAAAGACTTTTAAGTGATCAAGGGGTCTGTCATTTACAAATTAAAGGATCTAATATTTATTGACTTTTTATAATTTAATGATTTGAAGTTTCACACAGGCACTTGATAAATTCTTTAATTGCAATAACGCATAGAGACTTTTAAGTGATCAAGGGGTCTGTCATTTACAAAATAAAGGATCTAATATTTATTGACTTTTTTTTTATTTAATGATTTGAAGTTTCACACAGGCATTTGATAAATTCTTTAATTAAAATAACGCATAGAGACTTTTAAGTGATCAAGGGGTCTGTCATTTACAAAATAAAGGATCTAATTTTTATTGACTTTTTTTTTATTTAATGATTTGAAGTTTCACACTGGCATTTGATAAATTCTTTAATTGCAATAACGCATAGAGACTTTTAAGTGATGAAGGGGTCTGTCATTTACAAAATAAAGGATCTAATATTTATTGACTTTTTTTTATTTAATGATTTGAAGTTTCACACAGGCATTTGATAAATTCTTTAATTAAAATAACGCATAGAGACTTTTAAGTGATCAAGGGGTCTGTCATTTACAAAATAAAGGATCTAATATTTATTGACTTTTTTTTTATTTAATGACTTCAAGTTTCACACAGGCATTTGATAAATTCTTTAATTGCAATAACCCAGAAAGACTTTTTTTAAGTGATCAAGGGGTCTGTCATTTACAAAATAAAGAGTCTGATTTTTATTTTTTTTTACTTTATGGTTTAGAGTTTCACACAGGCATTTGATAAATTCTTTGATTGCAATAACCCAGAAAGACTTTTAAGTGATCAAGGGGTCTGTCATTTACCATTTACAAAATAAAGGATCTAATATTTATTGACTTTTTTTATTTAATGGTTTGGAGTTTCACACAGGCATTTGATAAATTCTTTGATTGCAATAACCCAGAAAGACTTTTAAGTGATCAAGGGGTCTGTCATTTACAAAATAAAGGATCTAATATTTATTGACTTTTTTTATTTAATGGATAAATTCTTTGATTGGAGACTTTTAAGTGATCAAGGGGTCTGTCATTTACAAAATAAAGGATCTAATATTTATTGACAGTTTCACACAGGCATTTGATAAATTCTTTAATTGCAATAACCCAGAAAGACTTTTAAGTGATCAAGGGGTCTGTCATTTACAAAATAAAGGATCTAATATTTATTGACTTTTTATAATTTAATGATTTGAAGTTTCGCACAGGCACTTGATAAATTCTTTAATTGCAATAACGCATAGAGACTTTTAAGTGATCAAGGGGTCTGTCATTTACAAAATAAAGGATCTAATATTTATTGACTTTTTTTATTTAATAGTTTGGAGTTTCACACAGGCATTTGATAAATTCTTTGATTGCAATAACCCAGAAAGACTTAAGTGATCAAGGGGTCTGTCATTTACAAAATAAAGGATCTAATATTTATTGTCTTTTTTTATTTAATGATTTGAAGTTTCACACAGGCATTTGATAAATTCTTTAATTGCAATAACCCAGAAAGACTTTTAAGTGATCAAGGGGTCTGTCATTTACAAAATAAAGGATCTAATATTTATTGACTTTTTTTTATTTAATGATTTGAAGTTTCACACAGGCATTTGATAAATTCTTTAATTGCAATAACCCAGAAAGACTTTTAAGTGATCAAGGGGTCTGTCATTTACAAAATAAAGGATCTAATATTTATTGACTTTTTTACTTAATGGTTGGGAGTTTCACACAGGCATTTGATAAATTCTTTGATTGCAATAACCCAGAAAGACTTTTAAGTGATCAAGGGATCTGTCATTTGCAAAATAAAGGATCTAATATTTATTGACTTTTTTTATTTAATGGTTTGGAGTTTCACACAGGCATTTGATAAATTCTTTGATTGCAATAACCCAGAAAGACTTTTAAGTGATCAAGGGGTCTGTCATTTACAAAATAAAGGATCTAATATTTATTGACTTTTTTTTATTTAATGGTTTGGAGTTTCACACAGGCATTTGATAAATTCTTTGATTGCAATAACCCAGAAAGACTTTTAAGTGATCAAGGGGTCTGTCATTTACAAAATAAAGGATCTAATATTTATTGTCTTTTTTTATTTAATGGTTTGGAGTTTCACACAGGCATTTGATAAATTCTTTGATTGCAATAACCCAGAAAGACTTTTAAGTGATCAAGGGGTCTGTCATTTACAAAATAAAGGATCTAATATTTATTGACTTTTTTTTATTTAATGATTTGAAGTTTCACACAGGCATTTGATAAATTCTTTGATTGCAATAACCCAGAAAGACTTTTAAGTGATCAAGGGGTCTGTCATTTACAAAATAAAGGATCTAATATTTATTGACTTTTTTTATTTAATGGTTTGGAGTGTCACACAGGCATTTGATAAATTCTTTGATTGCAATAACCCAGAAAGACTTTTAAGTGATCAAGGGGTCTGTCATTTACAAAATAAAGGATCTAATATTTATTGACTTTTTTTATTTAATGATTTGAAGTTTCACACAGGCATTTGATAAATTCTTTAATTGCAATAACGCATAGAGACTTTTAAGTGATCAAGTGGTCTGCCATTTACAAAATAAAGGATCTAATATTTATTGACTTTTTTTTATTTAATGATTTGAAGTTTCACACAGGCATTTGATAAATTCATTATTTGCAATAACCCAGAAAGACTTTTAAGTGATCAAGGGGTCTGTCATTTACAAAATAAAGGATCTAATATTTATTGACTTTTTTTTATTTAATGATTTGAAGTTTCACACAGGTATTTGATAAATTCTTTGATTGCAATAACCCAGAAAGACTTTTAAGTGATCAAGGGGTCTGTCATTTACAAAATAAAGGATCTAATATTTATTGACTTTTTTTATTTAATGGTTTGGAGTTTCACACAGGCATTTGATAAATTCTTTGATTGCAATAACCCAGAAAGACTTTTAAGTGATCAAGGGGTCTGTCATTTACAAAATAAAGGATCTAATATTTATTGACTTTTTTTATTTAATGGTTTGGAGTTTCACACAGGCATTTGATAAATTCTTTGATTGCAATAACCCAGAGAGACTTTTAAGTGATCAAGGGGTCTGTCATTTACAAAATAAAGGATCTAATATTTATTGACTTTTTTTATTTAATGGTTTGGAGTTTCACACAGGCATTTGATAAATTCTTTGATTGCAATAACCCAGAAAGACTTTTAAGTGATCAAGGGGTCTGCCATTTACAAAATAAAGGATCTAATATTTATTGACTTTTTTTATTTAATGGTTTGGAGTGTCACACAGGCATTTGATAAATTCTTTGATTGCAATAACCCAGAAAGACTTTTAAGTGATCAAGGGGTCTGTCATTTACAAAATAAAGGATCTAATATTTATTGACTTTTTATAATTTAATGATTTGAAGTTTCACACAGGCACTTGATAAATTCTTTAATTGCAATAACGCATAGAGACTTTTAAGTGATCAAGGGGTCTGTCATTTACAAAATAAAGGATCTAATATTTATTGACTTTTTTTTATTTAATGATTTGAAGTTTCACACAGGCATTTGATAAATTCTTTAATTAAAATAACGCATAGAGACTTTTAAGTGATCAAAGGGTCTGTCATTTACAAAATAAAGGATATAATATTTATTGACTTTCTTTTATTTAATGGTTTGGAGTTTCTCACAGGTATTTGATAAATTCTTTAATTGCAATAACCCAGAAAGACTTTTAAGTGATCAAGGGGTCTGTCATTTACAAAATAAAGGATCTAATATTTATTGATTTTTTTTATTTAATGATTTGAAGTTTCACACAGGCATTTGATAAATTCTTTAATTGCAATAACGCATAGAGACTTTTAAGTGATGAAGGGGTCTGTCATTTACAAAATAAAGGATCTAATATTTATTGACTTTTTTTTATTTAATGGTTTGGAGTTTGACACAGGCATTTGATAAATTCTTTAATTGCAATAACCCAGAAAGACTTTTAAGTGATCAAGGGGTCTGTCATTTACAAAATAAAGGATCTAATATTTATTGACTTTTTATAATTTAATGATTTGAAGTTTCACACAGGCACTTGATAAATTCTTTAATTGCAATAACGCATAGAGACTTTTAAGTGATCAAGGGGTCTGTCATTTACAAAATAAAGGATCTAATATTTATTGACTTTTTTTTATTTAATGATTTGAAGTTTCACACAGGCATTTGATAAATTCTTTAATTAAAATAACGCATAGAGACTTTTAAGTGATCAAGGGGTCTGTCATTTACAAAATAAAGGATCTAATTTTTATTGACTTTTTTTTTATTTAATGATTTGAAGTTTCACACAGGCATTTGATAAATTCTTTAATTGCAATAACGCATAGAGACTTTTAAGTGATGAACGGGTCTGTCATTTACAAAATAAAGGATCTAATATTTATTGACTTTTTTTTATTTAATGATTTGAAGTTTCACACAGGCATTTGATAAATTCTTTAATTAAAATAACGCATAGAGACTTTTAAGTGATCAAAGGGTCTGTCATTTACAAAATAAAGGATATAATATTTATTGACTTTTTTTTATTTAATGACTTCAAGTTTCACACAGGCATTTGATAAATTCCTTAATTGCAATAACCCAGAAAGACTTTTTTTAAGTGATCAAGGGGTCTGTCATTTACAAAATAAAGAGTCTGATTTTTATTTTTTTTTACTTTATGGTTTAGAGTTTCACACAGGCATTTGATAAATTCTTTGATTGCAATAACCCAGAAAGACTTTTAAGTGATCAAGGGGTCTGCCATTTACAAAATAAAGGATCTAATATTTATTGACTTTTTTTATTTAATGGTTTGGAGTTTCACACAGGCATTTGATAAATTCTTTGATTGCAATAACCTAGAAAGACTTTTAAGTGATCAAGGGGTCTGTCATTTACAAAATAAAGGATCTAATATTTATTGACTTTTTTTATTTAATGGTTTGGAGTTTCACACAGGCATTTGATAAATTCTTTAATTGCAATAACCCAGAAAGACTTTTAAGTGATCAAGGGGTCTGTCATTTACAAAATAAAGGATCTAATATTTATTGACTTTTTTTATTTAATAGTTTGGAGTTTCACACAGGCATTTGATAAATTCTTTGATTGCAATAACCCAGAAAGACTTAAGTGATCAAGGGGTCTGTCATTTACAAAATAAAGGATCTAATATTTATTGTCTTTTTTTATTTAATGATTTGAAGTTTCACACAGGCATTTGATAAATTCTTTAATTGCAATAACCCAGAAAGACTTTTAAGTGATCAAGGGGTCTGTCATTTACAAAATAAAGGATCTAATATTTATTGACTTTTTTTTATTTAATGATTTGAAGTTTCACACAGGTATTTGATAAATTCTTTAATTGCAATAACGCATAGAGACTTTTAAGTGATCAAGGGGTCTGTCATTTACAAAATAAAGGATCTAATATTTATTGACTTTTTTTATTTAATGGTTTGGAGTTTCACACAGGCATTTGATAAATTCTTTGATTGCAATAACCCAGAAAGACTTTTAAGTGATCAAGGGGTCTGTCATTTACAAAATAAAGGATCTAATATTTATTGACTTTTTTATTTAATGGTTTGGAGTTTCACACAGGCATTTGATAAATTCTTTGATTGCAATAACCCAGAAGGACTTAAGTGATCAAGGGGTCTGTCATTTACAAAATAAAGGATCTAATATTTATTGACTTTTTTTATTTAATGGTTTGGAGTTTCACACAGGCATTTGATAAATTCTTTGATTGCAATAACCCAGAAAGACTTTTAAGTGATCAAGGGGTCTGTCATTTACAAAATAAAGGATCTAATATTTATTGACTTTTTTTATTTAATGATTTGAAGTTTCACACAGGCATTTGATAAATTGTTTGATTGCAATAACCCAGAAAGACTTTTAAGTGATCAAGGGGTCTGTCATTTACAAAATAAAGGATCTAATATTTATTGACTTTTTTTATTTAATGGTTTGGAGTTTCACACAGGCATTTGATAAATTCTTTGATTGCAATAACCCAGAAAGACTTTTAAGTGATCAAGGGGTCTGTCATTTACAAAATGAAGGATCTAATATTTATTGACTTTTTTTTATTTAATGGTTTGGAGTTTCACACAGGCATTTGATAAATTCTTTGATTGCAATAACCCAGAAAGACTTTTAAGTGATCAAGGGGTCTGTCATTTACAAAATAAAGGGTCTAATATTTATTGACTTTTTTTTATTTAATGATTTGAAGTTTCACACAGGCATTTGATAAATTCTTTAATTGCAATAACCCAGAAAGACTTTTAAGTGATCAAGGGGTCTGTCATTTACAAAATAAAGGATCTAATATTTATTGACTTTTTTTATTTAATGATTTGAAGTTTCACACAGGCATTTGATAAATTCTTTAATTAAAATAACGCATAGAGACTTTTAAGTGATCAAGGGGTCTGTCATTTACAAAATAAAGGATCTAATATTTATTGACTTTTTTTTATTTAATGATTTGAAGTGTCACACAGGCATTTGATAAATTCTTTAATTGCAATAACCCAGAAAGACTTTTAAGTGATCAAGGGGTCTGTCATTTACAAAATAAAGGATCTAATATTTATTGACTTTTTTTTATTTAATGATTTGAAGTTTCACACAGGCATTTGATAAATTCTTTAATTGCAATAACGCATAGAGACTTTTAAGTGATCAAGGGGTCTGTCATTTACAAAATAAAGGATCTAATATTTATTGACTTTTTTATTTAATGGTTTGGAGTTTCACACAGGCATTTGATAAATTCTTTGATTGCAATAACCCAGAAAGACTTTTAAGTGATCAAGGGATCTGTCATTTGCAAAATAAAGGATCTAATATTTATTGATTTTTTTTATTTAATGGTTTGGAGTTTCACACAGGCATTTGATAAATTCTTTAATTGCAATAACCCAGAAAGACTTTTAAGTGATCAAGGGGTCTGTCATTTACAAAATAAAGGATCTAATATTTATTGACTTTTTTTATTTAATAGTTTGGAGTTTCACACAGGCATTTGATAAATTCTTTGATTGCAATAACCCAGAAAGACTTAAGTGATCAAGGGGTCTGTCATTTACAAAATAAAGGATCTAATATTTATTGTCTTTTTTTATTTAATGATTTGAAGTTTCACACAGGCATTTGATAAATTCTTTAATTGCAATAACCCAGAAAGACTTTTAAGTGATCAAGGGGTCTGTCATTTACAAAATAAAGGATCTAATATTTATTGACTTTTTTTTATTTAATGATTTGAAGTTTCACACAGGCATTTGATAAATTCTTTAATTGCAATAACCCAGAAAGACTTTTAAGTGATCAAGGGGTCTGTCATTTACAAAATAAAGGATCTAATATTTATTGACTTTTTTACTTAATGGTTGGGAGTTTCACACAGGCATTTGATAAATTCTTTGATTGCAATAACCCAGAAAGACTTTTAAGTGATCAAGGGATCTGTCATTTGCAAAATAAAGGATCTAATATTTATTGACTTTTTTTATTTAATGGTTTGGAGTTTCACACAGGCATTTGATAAATTCTTTGATTGCAATAACCCAGAAAGACTTTTAAGTGATCAAGGGGTCTGTCATTTACAAAATAAAGGATCTAATATTTATTGACTTTTTTTTATTTAATGGTTTGGAGTTTCACACAGGCATTTGATAAATTCTTTGATTGCAATAACCCAGAAAGACTTTTAAGTGATCAAGGGGTCTGTCATTTACAAAATAAAGGATCTAATATTTATTGTCTTTTTTTATTTAATGGTTTGGAGTTTCACACAGGCATTTGATAAATTCTTTGATTGCAATAACCCAGAAAGACTTTTAAGTGATCAAGGGGTCTGTCATTTACAAAATAAAGGATCTAATATTTATTGACTTTTTTTTATTTAATGATTTGAAGTTTCACACAGGCATTTGATAAATTCTTTGATTGCAATAACCCAGAAAGACTTTTAAGTGATCAAGGGGTCTGTCATTTACAAAATAAAGGATCTAATATTTATTGACTTTTTTTATTTAATGGTTTGGAGTGTCACACAGGCATTTGATAAATTCTTTGATTGCAATAACCCAGAAAGACTTTTAAGTGATCAAGGGGTCTGTCATTTACAAAATAAAGGATCTAATATTTATTGACTTTTTTTATTTAATGATTTGAAGTTTCACACAGGCATTTGATAAATTCTTTAATTGCAATAACGCATAGAGACTTTTAAGTGATCAAGTGGTCTGCCATTTACAAAATAAAGGATCTAATATTTATTGACTTTTTTTTATTTAATGATTTGAAGTTTCACACAGGCATTTGATAAATTCATTATTTGCAATAACCCAGAAAGACTTTTAAGTGATCAAGGGGTCTGTCATTTACAAAATAAAGGATCTAATATTTATTGACTTTTTTTTATTTAATGATTTGAAGTTTCACACAGGTATTTGATAAATTCTTTGATTGCAATAACCCAGAAAGACTTTTAAGTGATCAAGGGGTCTGTCATTTACAAAATAAAGGATCTAATATTTATTGACTTTTTTTATTTAATGGTTTGGAGTTTCACACAGGCATTTGATAAATTCTTTGATTGCAATAACCCAGAAAGACTTTTAAGTGATCAAGGGGTCTGTCATTTACAAAATAAAGGATCTAATATTTATTGACTTTTTTTATTTAATGGTTTGGAGTTTCACACAGGCATTTGATAAATTCTTTGATTGCAATAACCCAGAAAGACTTTTAAGTGATCAAGGGGTCTGTCATTTACAAAATAAAGGATCTAATATTTATTGACTTTTTTTATTTAATGGTTTGGAGTTTCACACAGGCATTTGATAAATTCATTGCAATAACAGAAAGACTTTTAAGTGATCAAGGGGTCTGTCATTTACAAAATAAAGGATCTAATATTTGATTGACTTTTTTTATTTAATGGTTTGGAGTTTCACACAGGATAAATTCAGACTTTTAAGTGAAAGGGGTCTGTCATTTACAAAATAAAGGATTGACTTTTTTTATTTAATGGTTTGGAGTTTCACACAGGCATTTGATAAATTCTTTGATTGCAATAACCCAGAGAGACTTTTAAGTGATCAAGGGGTCTGTCATTTACAAAATAAAGGATCCTTTTTTTATTTAATGGTTTGGAGTTTCACACAGGCATTTGATAAATTCTTTGATTGCAATAACCCAGAAAGACTTTTAAAATTTACAAAATAAAGGATCTAATATTTATTGACTTTTTTTATTTAATGGTTTGGAGTGTCACACAGGCATTTGATAAATTCTTTGATTGCAATAACCCAGAAAGACTTTTAAGTGATCAAGGGGTCTGTCATTTACAAAATAAAGGATCTAATATTTATTGACTTTTTATAATTTAATGATTTGAAGTTTCACACAGGCACTTGATAAATTCTTTAATTGCAATAACGCATAGAGACTTTTAAGTGATCAAGGGGTCTGTCATTTACAAAATAAAGGATCTAATATTTATTGACTTTTTTTTATTTAATGATTTGAAGTTTCACACAGGCATTTGATAAATTCTTTAATTAAAATAACGCATAGAGACTTTTAAGTGATCAAAGGGTCTGTCATTTACAAAATAAAGGATATAATATTTATTGACTTTTTTTATTTAATGGTTTGGAGTTTCACACAATTTGATAAATTCTTTAATTGCAATAACCCAGAAAGACTTTTAAGTGATCAAGGGGTCTGTCATTTACAAAATAAAGGATCTAATATTTATTGATTTTTTTTATTTAATGATTTGAAGTTTCACACAGGCATTTGATAAATTCTTTAATTGCAATAACATTTACAAAATAAAGGATCAGTTTCACACAGAGACTTTTAAGTGATCAAGGGGTCTGTCATTTACAAAATAAAGGATCTAATATTTATTGACTTTTTTTTATTTAATGGTTTGGAGTTTGACACAGGCATTTGATAAATTCTTTAATTGCAATAACCCAGAAAGACTTTTAAGTGATCAAGGGGTCTGTCATTTACAAAATAAAGGATCTAATATTTATTGACTTTTTATAATTTAATGATTTGAAGTTTCACACAGGCACTTGATAAATTCTTTAATTGCAATAACGCATAGAGACTTTTAAGTGATCAAGGGGTCTGTCATTTACAAAATAAAGGATCTAATATTTATTGACTTTTTTTTATTTAATGATTTGAAGTTTCACACAGGCATTTGATAAATTCTTTAATTAAAATAACGCATAGAGACTTTTAAGTGATCAAGGGGTCTGTCATTTACAAAATAAAGGATCTAATTTTTATTGACTTTTTTTTTATTTAATGATTTGAAGTTTCACACAGGCATTTGATAAATTCTTTAATTGCAATAACGCATAGAGACTTTTAAGTGATGAACGGGTCTGTCATTTACAAAATAAAGGATCTAATATTTATTGACTTTTTTTTATTTAATGATTTGAAGTTTCACACAGGCATTTGATAAATTCTTTAATTAAAATAACGCATAGAGACTTTTAAGTGATCAAAGGGTCTGTCATTTACAAAATAAAGGATATAATATTTATTGACTTTTTTTTATTTAATGACTTCAAGTTTCACACAGGCATTTGATAAATTCTTTAATTGCAATAACCCAGAAAGACTTTTTTTAAGTGATCAAGGGGTCTGTCATTTACAAAATAAAGAGTCTGATTTTTATTTTTTTTTACTTTATGGTTTAGAGTTTCACACAGGCATTTGATAAATTCTTTGATTGCAATAACCCAGAAAGACTTTTAAGTGATCAAGGGGTCTGCCATTTACAAAATAAAGGATCTAATATTTATTGACTTTTTTTATTTAATGGTTTGGAGTTTCACACAGGCATTTGATAAATTCTTTGATTGCAATAACCTAGAAAGACTTTTAAGTGATCAAGGGGTCTGTCATTTACAAAATAAAGGATCTAATATTTATTGACTTTTTTTATTTAATGGTTTGGAGTTTCACACAGGCATTTGATAAATTCTTTAATTGCAATAACCCAGAAAGACTTTTAAGTGATCAAGGGGTCTGTCATTTACAAAATAAAGGATCTAATATTTATTGACTTTTTTTATTTAATAGTTTGGAGTTTCACACAGGCATTTGATAAATTCTTTGATTGCAATAACCCAGAAAGACTTAAGTGATCAAGGGGTCTGTCATTTACAAAATAAAGGATCTAATATTTATTGTCTTTTTTTATTTAATGATTTGAAGTTTCACACAGGCATTTGATAAATTCTTTAATTGCAATAACCCAGAAAGACTTTTAAGTGATCAAGGGGTCTGTCATTTACAAAATAAAGGATCTAATATTTATTGACTTTTTTTTATTTAATGATTTGAAGTTTCACACAGGTATTTGATAAATTCTTTAATTGCAATAACGCATAGAGACTTTTAAGTGATCAAGGGGTCTGTCATTTACAAAATAAAGGATCTAATATTTATTGACTTTTTTTATTTAATGTTTCAAGTTTCACACAGGCATTTGATAAATTCTTTAATTGCAATAACCCAGAAAGACTTTTAAGTGATCAAGGGGTCTGTCATTTACAAAATAAAGGATCTAATATTTATTGACTTTTTTTATTTAATGGTTTGGAGTTTCACACAGGCATTTGATAAATTCTTTAAAGGATCTAATATTTATTGACTTTTTTTATTTAATAGTTTCACACAGGCATTTGATAAATTCTTTAAGATAACCCAGAAAGACTTTTAAGTGATCAAGGGGTCTGTCATTTACAAAATAAAGGATCTAATATTTATTGACTTTTTTTATTTAATAGTTTGGAGTTTCACACAGGCATTTGATAAATTCTTTGATTGCAATAACCCAGAAAGACTTAAGTGATCAAGGGGTCTGTCATTTACAAAATAAAGGATCTAATATTTGTTGTCTTTTTTTATTTAATGATTTGAAGTTTCACACAGGCATTTGATAAATTCTTTAATTTAACCCAGAAAGACTTTTAAGTGATCAAGGGGTCTGTCATTTACAAAATAAAGGATCTAATATTTATTGACTTTTTTTTATTTAATGATTTGAAGTTTCACACAGGTATTTGATAAATTCTTTAATTGCAATAACGCATAGAGACTTTTAAGTGATCAAGGGGTCTTTGATCTAATATTTATTGACTTTTTTTATTTAATGGTTTGGATTGCAATAACCCAGAAAGACTTTTAAGTGATCAAGGGGTCTGTCATTTACAAAATAAAGGTCATTTACAAAATAAAGGGTCTAATATTTATTGACTTTTTTTATTTAATGATTTGAAGTTTCACACAGGCATTTGATAAATTCTTTAATTGCAATAACCCAGAAAGACTTTTAAGTGATCAAGGGGTCTGTCATTTACAAAATAAACGATCTAATATTTATTGACTTTTTTTATTTAATGATTTGAAGTTTCACACAGGCATTTGATAAATTCTTTAATTAAAATAACGCATAGAGACTTTTAAGTGATCAAGGGGTCTGTCATTTACAAAATAAAGGATCTAATATTTATTGACTTTTTTTTATTTAATGATTTGAAGTGTCACACAGGCATTTGATAAATTCTTTAATTGCAATAACCCAGAAAGACTTTTAAGTGATCAAGGGGTCTGTCATTTACAAAATAAAGGATCTAATATTTATTGACTTTTTTTTATTTAATGATTTGAAGTTTCACACAGGCATTTGATAAATTCTTTGATTGCAATAACCCAGAAAGACTTTTAAGTGATCAAGGGGTCTGTCATTTACAAAATAAAGGATCTAATATTTATTGACTTTTTTTATTTAATGGTTTGGAGTTTCACACAGGCATTTGATAAATTCTTTAATTGCAATAACCCAGAAAGACTTTTAAGTGATCAAGGGGTCTGTCATTTACAAAATAAAGGATCTAATATTTATTGACTTTTTTTATTTAATAGTTTGGAGTTTCACACAGGCATTTGATAAATTCTTTGATTGCAATAACCCAGAAAGACTTAAGTGATCAAGGGGTCTGTCATTTACAAAATAAAGGATCTAATATTTGTTGTCTTTTTTTATTTAATGATTTGAAGTTTCACACAGGCATTTGATAAATTCTTTAATTGCAATAACCCAGAAAGACTTTTAAGTGATCAAGGGGTCTGTCATTTACAAAATAAAGGATCTAATATTTATTGACTTTTTTTATTTAATGATTTGAAGTTTCACACAGGTATTTGATAAATTCTTTAATTGCAATAACGCATAGAGACTTTTAAGTGATCAAGGGGTCTGTCATTTACAAAATAAAGGATCTAATATTTATTGACTTTTTTTATTTAATGGTTTGGAGTTTCACACAGGCATTTGATAAATTCTTTGATTGCAATAACCCAGAAAGACTTTTAAGTGATCAAGGGGTCTGTCATTTACAAAATAAAGGATCTAATATTTATTGACTTTTTTATTTAATGGTTTGGAGTTTCACACAGGCATTTGATAAATTCTTTGATTGCAATAACCCAGAAGGACTTAAGTGATCAAGGGGTCTGTCATTTACAAAATAAAGGATCTAATATTTATTGACTTTTTTTATTTAATGGTTTGGAGTTTCACACAGGCATTTGATAAATTCTTTGATTGCAATAACCCAGAAAGACTTTTAAGTGATCAAGGGGTCTGTCATTTACAAAATAAAGGGTCTAATATTTATTGACTTTTTTTATTTAATGATTTGAAGTTTCACACAGGCATTTGATAAATTCTTTAATTGCAATAACCCAGAAAGACTTTTAAGTGATCAAGGGGTCTGTCATTTACAAAATAAACGATCTAATATTTATTGACTTTTTTTATTTAATGATTTGAAGTTTCACACAGGCATTTGATAAATTCTTTAATTAAAATAACGCATAGAGACTTTTAAGTGATCAAGGGGTCTGTCATTTACAAAATAAAGGATCTAATATTTATTGACTTTTTTTTATTTAATGATTTGAAGTGTCACACAGGCATTTGATAAATTCTTTAATTGCAATAACCCAGAAAGACTTTTAAGTGATCAAGGGGTCTGTCATTTACAAAATAAAGGATCTAATATTTATTGACTTTTTTTTATTTAATGATTTGAAGTTTCACACAGGCATTTGATAAATTCTTTGATTGCAATAACCCAGAAAGACTTTTAAGTGATCAAGGGGTCTGTCATTTACAAAATAAAGGATCTAATATTTATTGACTTTTTTTTATTTAATGGTTTGGAGTTTCACACAGGCATTTGATAAATTCTTTGATTGCAATAACCCAGAAAGACTTTTAAGTGATCAAGGGGTCTGTCATTTACAAAATAAAGGGTCTAATATTTATTGACTTTTTTTTATTTAATGATTTGAAGTTTCACACAGGCATTTGATAAATTCTTTAATTGCAATAACCCAGAAAGACTTTTAAGTGATCAAGGGGTCTGTCATTTACAAAATAAACGATCTAATATTTATTGACTTTTTTTATTTAATGATTTGAAGTTTCACACAGGCATTTGATAAATTCTTTAATTAAAATAACGCATAGAGACTTTTAAGTGATCAAGGGGTCTGTCATTTACAAAATAAAGGATCTAATATTTATTGACTTTTTTTTATTTAATGATTTGAAGTGTCACACAGGCATTTGATAAATTCTTTAATTGCAATAACCCAGAAAGACTTTTAAGTGATCAAGGGGTCTGTCATTTACAAAATAAAGGATCTAATATTTATTGACTTTTTTTTATTTAATGATTTGAAGTTTCACACAGGCATTTGATAAATTCTTTAATTGCAATAACGCATAGAGACTTTTAAGTGATCAAGGGGTCTGTCATTTACAAAATAAAGGATCTAATATTTATTGACTTTTTTATTTAATGGTTGGGAGTTTCACACAGGCATTTGATAAATTCTTTGATTGCAATAACCCAGAAAGACTTTTAAGTGATCAAGGGATCAGTCATTTGCAAAATAAAGGATCTAATATTTATTGATTTTTTTTATTTAATGGTTTGGAGTTTCACACAGGCATTTGATAAATTGTTTGATTGCAATAACCCAGAAAGACTTTTAAGTGATCAAGGGGTCTGTCATTTACAAAATAAAGGATCTAATATTTATTGACTTTTTTTTTATTTAATGGTTTGGAGTTTCACACAGGCATTTGATAAATTCTTTGATTGCAATAACCCAGAAAGACTTTTAAGTGATCAAGGGGTCTGTCATTTACAAAATAAAAGATCTAATATTTATTGTCTTTTTTTATTTAATGGTTTGGAGTTCCACACAGGCATTTGATAAATTCTTTGATTGCAATAACCCAGAAAGACTTTTAAGTGATCAAGGGGTCTGTCATTTACAAAATAAAGGGTCTAATATTTATTGACTTTTTTTTATTTAATGATTTGAAGTTTCACACAGGCATTTGATAAATTCTTTGATTGCAATAACCCAGAAAGACTTTTAAGTGATCAAGGGGTCTGTCATTTACAAAATAAAGGATCTAATATTTATTGACGTTTTTTATTTAATGGTTTGGAGTGTCACACAGGCATTTGATAAAGTCTTTGATTGCAATAACCCAGAAAGACTTTTAAGTGATCAAGGGGTCTGTCATTTACAAAATAAAGGATCTAATATTTATTGACTTTTTTTATTTAATGATTTGAAGTTTCACACAGGCATTTGATAAATTCTTTAATTGCAATAACGCATAGAGACTTTTAAGTGATCAAAGGGTCTGCCATTTGCAAAATAAAGGATCTAATATTTATTGACTTTTTTTATTTAATGGTTTGGAGTTTCACACAGGCATTTGATAAATTCTTTGATTGCAATAACCCAGAAAGACTTAAGTGATCAAGGGGTCTGTCATTTACAAAATAAAGGATCTAATATTTATTGTCTTTTTTTATTTAATGGTTTGGAGTTTCACACAGGCATTTGATAAATTCTTTGATTGCAATAACCCAGAAAGACTTTTAAGTGATCAAGGGGTCTGTCATTTACAAAATAAAGGATCTAATTTTTATTGACTTTTTTTATTTAATGATTTGAAGTTTCACACAGGCATTTGATAAATTCTTTAATTGCAATAACGCATAGAGACTTTTAAGTGATCAAGGGGTCTGTCATTTACAAAATAAAGGATCTAATATTTATTGACTTTTTTTATTTAATGGTTTGGAGTTTCACACAGGCATTTGATAAATTCTTTGATTGCAATAACCCAGAAAGACTTTTAAGTGATCAAGGGGTCTGTCATTTACAAAATAAAGGATCTAATATTTATTGACTTTTTTATTTAATGGTTTGGAGTTTCACACAGGCATTTGATAAATTCTTTGATTGCAATAACCCAGAAAGACTTTTAAGTGATCAAGGGGTCTGTCATTTACAAAATAAAGGATCTAATATTTATTGACTTTTTTTATTTAATGGTTTGGAGTTTCACACAGGCATTTGATAAATTCTTTAATTGCAATAACGCATAGAGACTTTTAAGTGATCAAGGTGTCTGTCATTTACAAAATAAAGGATCTAATATTTATTGACTTTTTTTATTTAATGATTTGAAGTTTCACACAGGTATTTGATAAATTCCTTAATTGCAATAACGCATAGAGACTTTTAAGTGATCAAGGGGTCTGTCATTTACAAAATAAAGGATCTAATATTTATTGACTTTTTTTATTTAATGGTTTGGAGTTTCACACAGGCATTTGATAAATTCTTTGATTGCAATAACCCAGAAAGACTTTTAAGTGATCAAGGGGTCTGTCATTTACAAAATAAAGGATCTAATATTTATTGACTTTTTTATTTAATGGTTTGGAGTTTCACACAGGCATTTGATAAATTCTTTGATTGCAATAACCCAGAAAGACTTTTAAGTGATCAAGGGGTCTGTCATTTACAAAATAAAGGATCTAATTTTTATTGACTTTTTTTATTTAATGATTTGAAGTTTCACACAGGCATTTGATAAATTCTTTAATTGCAATAACGCATAGAGACTTTTAAGTGATCAAGGGGTCTGTCATTTACAAAATAAAGGATCTAATATTTATTGTCTTTTTTTATTTAATGGTTTGGAGTTTCACACAGGCATTTGATAAATTCTTTGATTGCAATAACCCAGAAAGACTTTTAAGTGATCAAGGGGTCTGTCATTTACAAAATAAAGGATCTAATTTTTATTGACTTTTTTTATTTAATGATTTGAAGTTTCACACAGGCATTTGATAAATTCTTTAATTGCAATAACGCATAGAGACTTTTAAGTGATCAAGGGGTCTGTCATTTACAAAATAAAGGATCTAATATTTATTGACTTTTTTTATTTAATGGTTTGGAGTTTCACACAGGCATTTGATAAATTCTTTGATTGCAATAACCCAGAAAGACTTTTAAGTGATCAAGGGGTCTGTCATTTACAAAATAAAGGATCTAATATTTATTGACTTTTTTATTTAATGGTTTGGAGTTTCACACAGGCATTTGATAAATTCTTTGATTGCAATAACCCAGAAAGACTTTTAAGTGATCAAGGGGTCTGTCATTTACAAAATAAAGGATCTAATATTTATTGACTTTTTTATTTAATGGTTTGGAGTTTCACACAGGCATTTGATAAATTCTTTGATTGCAATAACCCAGAAAGACTTTTAAGTGATCAAGGGATCTGTCATTTACAAAATAAAGGATCTAATTTTTATTGACTTTTTTTATTTAATGATTTGAAGTTTCACACAGGCATTTGATAAATTCTTTAATTGCAATAACGCATAGAGACTTTTAAGTGATCAAGGGGTCTGTCATTTACAAAATAAAGGATCTAATATTTATTGTCTTTTTTTATTTAATGGTTTGGAGTTTCACACAGGCATTTGATAAATTCTTTGATTGCAATAACCCAGAAAGACTTTTAAGTGATCAAGGGGTCTGTCATTTACAAAATAAAGGATCTAATTTTTATTGACTTTTTTTATTTAATGATTTGAAGTTTCACACAGGCATTTGATAAATTCTTTAATTGCAATAACGCATAGAGACTTTTAAGTGATCAAGGGGTCTGTCATTTACAAAATAAAGGATCTAATATTTATTGACTTTTTTTATTTAATGGTTTGGAGTTTCACACAGGCATTTGATAAATTCTTTGATTGCAATAACCCAGAAAGACTTTTAAGTGATCAAGGGGTCTGTCATTTACAAAATAAAGGATCTAATATTTATTGACTTTTTTATTTAATGGTTTGGAGTTTCACACAGGCATTTGATAAATTCTTTGATTGCAATAACCCAGAAAGACTTTTAAGTGATCAAGGGGTCTGTCATTTACAAAATAAAGGATCTAATATTTATTGACTTTTTTTATTTAATGGTTTGGAGTTTCACACAGGCATTTGATAAATTCTTTAATTGCAATAACGCATAGAGACTTTTAAGTGATCAAGGTGTCTGTCATTTACAAAATAAAGGATCTAATATTTATTGACTTTTTTTATTTAATGATTTGAAGTTTCACACAGGCATTTGATAAATTCTTTAATTGCAATAACGCATAGAGACTTTTAAGTGATCAAGGGGTCTGTCATTTACAAAATAAAGGATCTAATATTTATTGACTTTTTTTATTTAATGGTTTGGAGTTTCACACAGGCATTTGATAAATTCTTTGATTGCAATAACCCAGAAAGACTTTTAAGTGATCAAGGGGTCTGTCATTTACAAAATAAAGGATCTAATATTTATTGACTTTTTTATTTAATGGTTTGGAGTTTCACACAGGCATTTGATAAATTCTTTGATTGCAATAACCCAGAAAGACTTAAGTGATCAAGGGGTCTGTCATTTACAAAATAAAGGATCTAATATTTATTGTCTTTTTTTATTTAATGGTTTGGAGTTTCACACAGGCATTTGATAAATTCTTTAATTGCAATAACCCAGAAAGACTTTTAAGTGATCAAGGGGTCTGTCATTTACAAAATAAAGGATCTAATATTTATTGACTTTTTTTTATTTAATGATTTGAAGTTTCACACAGGTATTTGATAAATTCCTTAATTGCAATAACGCATAGAGACTTTTAAGTGATCAAGGGGTCTGTCATTTACAAAATAAAGGATCTAATATTTATTGACTTTTTTTATTTAATGGTTTGGAGTTTCACACAGGCATTTGATAAATTCTTTGATTGCAATAACCCAGAAAGACTTAAGTGATCAAGGGGTCTGTCATTTACAAAATAAAGGATCTAATATTTATTGACTTTTTTATTTAATGGTTTGGAGTTTCACACAGGCATTTGATAAATTCTTTGATTGCAATAACCCAGAAAGACTTTTAAGTGATCAAGGGGTCTGTCATTTACAAAATAAAGGATCTAATATTTATTGACTTTTTTTATTTAATGGTTTGGAGTTTCACACAGGCATTTGATAAATTATTTGATTGCAATAACCCAGAAAGACTTTTAAGTGATCAAGGGGTCTGTCATTTACAAAATAAAGGATCTAATATTTATTGACTTTTTTTTATTTAATGGTTTGGAGTTTCACACAGGCATTTGATAAATTCTTTAATTGCAATAACGCATAGAGACTTTTAAGTGATCAAGGGGTCTGTCATTTACAAAATAAAGGATCTAATATTTATTGACTTTTTTTATTTAATGGTTTGGAGTTTCACACAGGCATTGGATAAATTCTTTTTGCAATAACCCAGAAAGACTTTTAAGTGATCAAGGGGTCTGTCATTTACAAAATAAAGGATCTAATATTTTTTGACTTTTTTATTTAATGGTTTGGAGTTTCACACAGGCATTTGATAAATTCTTTGATTGCAATAACCCAGAAAGACTTTTAAGTGATCAAGGGGTCTGTCATTTACAAAATAAAGGATCTAATATTTATTGACTTTTTTTATTTAATGGTTTGGAGTTTCACACAGGCATTTGATAAATTCTTTAATTGCAATAACGCATAGAGACTTTTAAGTGATCAAGGTGTCTGTCATTTACAAAATAAAGGATCTAATATTTATTGACTTTTTTTATTTAATGGTTTGGAGTTTCACACAGGCATTTGATAAATTCTTTGATTGCAATAACCCAGAAAGACTTTTAAGTGATCAAGGGGTCTGTCATTTAATAAAGGGTCTAATATTTATTGACTTTTTTTTATTTAATGATTTGAAGTTTCACACAGGCATTTGATAAATTCTTTAATTGCAATAACCCAGAAAGACTTTTTGATCAAGGAGTCTGTCATTTACAAAATAAAGGATCTAATATTTATTGACTTTTTTTATTTAATGATTTGAAGTTTCACACAGGCATTTGATAAATTCTTTAATTAAAATAACGCATAGAGACTTTTAAGTGATCAAGGGGTCTGTCATTTACAAAATAAAGGATCTAATATTTATTGACTTTTTTTTATTTAATGATTTGAAGTGTCACACAGGCATTTGATAAATTCTTTAATTGCAATAACCCAGAAAGACTTTTAAGTGATCAAGGGGTCTGTCATTTACAAAATAAAGGATCTAATATTTATTGACTTTTTTTTATTTAATGATTTGAAGTTTCACACAGGCATTTGATAAATTCTTTAATTGCAATAACCCAGAAAGACTTTTAAGTGATCAAGGGGTCTGTCATTTACAAAATAAAGGATCTAATATTTATTGACTTTTTTACTTAATGGTTGGGAGTTTCACACAGGCATTTGGATTGTCTGTCATTTACAAAATAAAGGATCTAATATTTATTGACTTTTTTTATTTAATGGTTTGGAGTTTCACACAGGCATTTGATAAATTCTTTGATTGCAATAACCCAGAAAGACTTTTAAGTGATCAAGGGGTCTGTCATTTACAAAATAAAGGATCTAATATTTATTGACTTTTTTTTATTTAATGGTTTGGAGTTTCACACAGGCATTTGATAAATTCTTTGATTGCAATAACCCAGAAAGACTTTTAAGTGATCAAGGGGTCTGTCATTTACAAAATAAAGGATCTAATATTTATTGACTTTTTTTATTTAATGGTTTGGAGTTTCACACAGGCATTTGATAAATTCTTTGATTGCAATAACCCAGAAAGACTTTTAAGTGATCAAGGGGTCTGTCATTTACAAAATAAAGGTCTAATATTTATTCTGATATTTATTGATAAATTTTTTTGCAATAACCCAGAAAGATTTAATGTCTGTCATTTTGATCTAATATTAATTGACTTTTTTTATTTAAGTTTGGAGTGTCACACAGGCATTTGATAAATTCTTTAATTGCAATAACCCAGAAAGACTTTTAAGTGATCAAGGGGTCTGTCATTTACAAAATAAAGGATCTAATATTTATTGACTTTTTTTATTTAATGATTTGAAGTTTCACACAGACATTTGATAAATTCTTTAATTAAAATAACGCATAGAGACTTTTAAGTGATCAAGGGGTCTGTCATTTACAAAATAAAGGATCTAATATTTATTGACTTTTTTTATTTAATGATTTGAAGTTTCACACAGGCATTTGATAAATTTTTTAATTGCAATAACGCATAGAGACTTTTAAGTGATCAAGGGGTCTGTCATTTACAAAATAAAGGATCTAATATTTATTGACTTTTTTTTATTTAATGATTTGAAGTTTCACACAGGCATTTGATAAATTCTTTAATTGCAATAACCCAGAAAGACTTTTAAGTGATCAAGGGGTCTCTCATTTACAAAATAAAGGATCTAATATTTATTGACTTTTTTTATTTAATGATTTGAAGTTTCACACAGGTATTTGATAAATTCTTTAATTGCAATAACCCAGAAAGACTTTTAATCAAGGGGTCTGTCATTTACAAAATAAAGGATCTAATATTTATTGACTTTTTTTATTTAATGGTTTGGAGTTTAATTTGATAAATTCTTTGCTTGCAATAACACAGAGGACTTTTAAGTGATCAAGGGGTCTGTCATTTACAGGATTTAATATTTATTGACTTTTTTTATTTAATGGTTTGGAGTTTCACACAGGCATTTGATAAATTCTTTGATTGCAATAACCCAGAAAGACTTTTAATTGATCAAGGGGTCTGTCATTTACAAAATGATCTAATATTTATTGACTTTTTTTATTTAATGATTTGAAGTTTCACACAGGCATTTGATAAATTCTTTGATTTAACGCAAAATAAAGGATCTAATATTTATTGACTTTTTTTTTATTTAATGGTTTGGAGTTTCACACAGGCATTTGATAAATTCTTTGATTGCAATAACGCAGAAAGACTTTTAAGTGATCAAGGGGTCTGTCATTTACAAAATAAAGGATCTAATATTTATTGACTTTTTTTATTTAATGGTTTGGAGTTTTTTTATTTAATGGTTTGGAGTTTCACACAGGCATTTGATAAATTCTTTGATTGCAATAACCCAGAAAGACTTTTAAGTGATCAAGGGGTCTGTCATTTACAAAATAAAGGATCTAATATTTATTGACTTTTTTTATTTAATGATTTGAAGTTTCACACAGGCATTTGATAAATTCTTTAATTGCAATAACCCAGAAAGACTTTTAAGTGATCAAGGGGTCTGTCATTTACAAAATAAAGGATCTAATATTTATTGACTTTTTTTATTTAATGATTTGAAGTTTCACACAGGCATTTGATAAATTCTTTAATTGCAATAACCCAGAAAGACTTTTAAGTGATCAAGGGGTCTGTCATTTACAAAATAAAGGATCTAATATTTATTGACTTTTTTTTATTTAATGGTTTGAAGTTTCACACAGGCATTTGATAAATTCTTTAATTGCAATAACCCAGAAAGACTTTTAAGTGATCAAGGGGTCTGTCATTTACAAAATAAAGGATCTAATATTTATTGACTTTTTTTATTTAATGATTTGAAGTTTCACACAGGCATTTGATAAATTCTTTAATTGCAATAACGCATAGAGACTTTTAAGTGATCAAGGGGTCTGTCATTTACAAAATAAAGGATTTCTAATATTTTATTGACTTTTTTTATTTAATGGTTTGGAGTTTCACACAGGCATTTGATAAATTCTTTGATTGCAATAACCCAGAAAGACTTTTAAGTGATCAAGGGGTCTGTCATTTACAAAATAAAGGATCTAATATTTATTGACTTTTTTTTTATTTAATGCATTTGATAAAGTTTCACACAGGCATTTGATAAATTCTTTGAATTGCAATAACTTTAATTGCAATAACCCAGAAAGACTTTTAAGTGATCAAGGGGTCTGTCATTTACAAAATAAAGGATCTAATATTTATTGACTTTTTTTTTATTTAATGATTTGAAGTTTCACACAGGCATTTGATAAATTCTTTGATTGCAATAACCCAGAAAGACTTTTAAGTGATCAAGGGGTCTGTCATTTACAAAATAAAGGATCTAATATTTATTGACTTTTTTTATTTAATGGTTTGGAGTTTCACACAGGCATTTGATAAATTCTTTGATTGCAATAACCCAGAAAGACTTTTAAGTGATCAAGGGGTCTGTCATTTACAAAATAAAGGATCTAATATTTATTGACTTTTTTTATTTAATGGTTTGGAGTTTCACACAGGCATTTGATAAATTCTTTGATTGCAATAACCCAGAAAGACTTTTAAGTGATCAAGGGGTCTGTCATTTACAAAATAAAGGATCTAATATTTATTGACTTTTTTTTATTTAATGGTTTGGAGTTTCACACAGGCATTTGATAAATTCTTTGATTGCAATAACCCAGAAAGACTTTTAAGTGATCAAGGGGTCTGTCATTTACAAAATAAAGGATCTAATATTTATTGACTTTTTTTTATTTAATGGTTTGGAGTTTCACACAGGCATTTGATAAATTCTTTAATTGCAATAACCCAGAAAGACTTTTAAGTGATCAAGGGGTCTGTCATTTACAAAATAAAGGATCTAATATTTATTGACTTTTTTTATTTAATGGTTTGGAGTTTCACACAGGCATTTGATAAATTCTTTGATTGCAATAACCCAGAAAGACTTTTAAGTGATCAAGGGGTCTGTCATTTACAAAATAAAGGATCTAATATTTATTGACTTTTTTTTATTTAATGGTTTGGAGTTTCACACAGGCATTTGATAAATTCTTTGATTGCAATAACCCAGAAAGACTTTTAAGTGATCAAGGGGTCTGTCATTTACAAAATAAAGGATCTAATATTTATTGACTTTTTTTATTTAATGGTTTGGAGTTTCACACAGGCATTTGATAAATTCTTTGATTGCAATAACCCAGAAAGACTTTTAAATCAAGGGGTCTGTCATTTACAAAATAAAGGGTCTAATATTTATTGACTTTTTTTTATTTAATGATTTGAAGTTTCACACAGGCATTTGATAAATTCTTTAATTGCAATAACCCAGAAAGACTTTTAAGTGGGGTCTGTCATTTACAAAATAAAGGATCTAATATTTATTGACTTTTTTTATTTAATGGTTTGGAGTGTCACACAGGCATTTGATAAATTCTTTAATTGCAATAACCCAGAAAGACTTTTAAGTGATCAAGGGGTCTGTCATTTACAAAATAAAGGATCTAATATTTATTGACTTTTTTTTATTTAATGATTTGAAGTTTCACACAGGCATTTGATAAATTCTTTAATTGCAATAACCCAGAAAGACTTTTAAGTGATCAAGGGGTCTGTCATTTACAAAATAAAGGATCTAATATTTATTGACTTTTTTTTATTTTGATTTTTTAGACTTTTTTAATTTATTGACTTTTTTTATTTAATGATTTGAAGTTTCACACAGGTATTTGATTGACTTTTAAGTGTTCAAGGGGTCTGTCATTTACAGGAAGACTTTTTTTATTTTTCACAGGCATTTGATAAATTCTTTGCTTGCAATAACACAGAAGGACATCAAGGGGTCTGTCATTTACAAAATAAAGGATTTAATATTTATTGACTTTTTTTATTTAATGGTTTGGAGTTTCACACAGGCATTTGATAAATTCTTTGATTGCAATAACCCAGAAAGACTTTTAAGTGATCAAGGGGTCTGTCATTTACAAAATAAAGGATCTAATATTTATTGACTTTTTTTTTTTATTTAATGGTTTGGAGTTTCACACAGGCATTTGATAAATTCTTTGATTGCAATAACCCAGAAAGACTTTTAAGTGATCAAGGGGTCTGTCATTTACAAAATAAAGGATCTAATATTTATTGACTTTTTTTATTTAATGGTTTGGAGTTTTTTTATTTAATGAAAGACTTTTTTGTCTGAGTTTCACACAGGCATTTGATAAATTCTTTGATTGCAATAACCCAGAAAGACTTTTAAGTGATCAAGGGGTCTGTCATTTACAAAATAAAGGGTCTAATATTTATTGACTTTTTTTATTTAATGATTTGAAGTTTCACACAGGCATTTGATAAATTCTTTAATTGCAATAACCCAGAAAGACTTTTAAGTGATCAAGGGGTCTGTCATTTACAAAATAAAGGATCTAATATTTATTGACTTTTTTTATTTAATGGTTTGGAGTTTCACACAGGCATTTGATAAATTCTTTAATTGCAATAACCCAGAAAGACTTTTAAGTGATCAAGGGGTCTGTCATTTACAAAATAAAGGATTTAATATTTATTGACTTTTTTTTATTTAATGATTTGAAGTTTCACACAGGCATTTGATAAATTCTTTAATTGCAATAACCCAGAAAGACTTTTAAGTGATCAAGGGGTCTGTCATTTACAAAATAAAGGATCTAATATTTATTGACTTTTTTTTATTTAATGATTTGAAGTTTCACACAGGTATTTGATAAATTCTTTAATTGCAATAACGCATAGAGACTTTTAAGTGATCAAGGGGTCTGTCATTTACAAAATAAAGGATCTAATATTTATTGACTTTTTTATTTAATGGTTTGGAGTTTCACACAGGCATTTGATAAATTCTTTAATTAAAATAACGCATAGAGACTTTTAAGTGATCAAGGGGTCTGTCATTTACAAAATAAAGGATCTAATATTTATTGATTTTTTTATTTAATGGTTTGGAGTTTCACACAGGCATTTGATAAATTCTTTGATTGCAATAACCCAGAAAGACTTTTAAGTGATCAAGGGGTCTGTCATTTACAAAATAAAGGATCTAATATTTATTGACTTTTTTTTTATTTAATGGTTTGGAGTTTCACACAGGCATTTGATAAATTCTTTAATTGCAATAACGCATAGAGACTTTTAAGTGATCAAGGGGTCTGTCATTTACAAAATAAAGGATCTAATATTTATTGACTTTTTTTTATTTAATGATTTGAAGTTTCACACAGGCATTTGATAAATTCTTTAATTGCAATAACCCAGAAAGACTTTTAAGTGATCAAGGGGTCTGTCATTTACAAAATAAAGGATCTAATATTTATTGACTTTTTTTTATTTAATGATTTGAAGTTTCACACAGGTATTTGATAAATTCCTTAATTGCAATAACGCATAGAGACTTTTAAGTGATCAAGGGGTCTGTCATTTACAAAATAAAGGATCTAATATTTATTGACTTTTTTTATTTAATGGTTTGGAGTTTCACACAGGCATTTGATAAATTCTTTGATTGCAATAACCCAGAAAGACTTTTAAGTGATCAAGGGGTCTGTCATTTACAAAATAAAGGATCTAATATTTATTGACTTTTTTATTTAATGGTTTGGAGTTTCACACAGGCATTTGATAAATTCTTTGATTGCAATAACCCAGAAAGACTTTTAAGTGATCAAGGGGTCTGTCATTTACAAAATAAAGGATCTAATATTTATTGACTTTTTTTATTTAATGGTTTGGAGTTTCACACAGGCATTTGATAAATTCTTTGATTGCAATAACCCAGAAAGACTTTTAAGTGATCAAGGGGTCTGTCATTTACAAAATAAAGGATCTAATATTTATTGACTTTTTTTTATTTAATGGTTTGGAGTTTCACACAGGCATTTGATAAATTCTTTAATTGCAATAACGCATAGAGACTTTTAAGTGATCAAGGGGTCTGTCATTTACAAAATAAAGGATCTAATATTTATTGACTTTTTTTATTTAATGGTTTGGAGTTTCACACAGGCATTGGATAAATTCTTTGATTGCAATAACCCAGAAAGACTTTTAAGTGATCAAGGGGTCTGTCATTTACAAAATAAAGGATCTAATATTTTTTGACTTTTTTATTTAATGGTTTGGAGTTTCACACAGGCATTTGATAAATTCTTTGATTGCAATAACCCAGAAAGACTTTTAAGTGATCAAGGGGTCTGTCATTTACAAAATAAAGGATCTAATATTTATTGACTTTTTTTATTTAATGGTTTGGAGTTTCACACAGGCATTTGATAAATTCTTTAATTGCAATAACGCATAGAGACTTTTAAGTGATCAAGGTGTCTGTCATTTACAAAATAAAGGATCTAATATTTATTGACTTTTTTTATTTAATGGTTTGGAGTTTCACACAGGCATTTGATAAATTCTTTGATTGCAATAACCCAGAAAGACTTTTAAGTGATCAAGGGGTCTGTCATTTACAAAATAAAGGGTCTAATATTTATTGACTTTTTTTTATTTAATGATTTGAAGTTTCACACAGGCATTTGATAAATTCTTTAATTGCAATAACCCAGAAAGACTTTTAAGTGATCAAGGAGTCTGTCATTTACAAAATAAAGGATCTAATATTTATTGACTTTTTTTATTTAATGATTTGAAGTTTCACACAGGCATTTGATAAATTCTTTAATTAAAATAACGCATAGAGACTTTTAAGTGATCAAGGGGTCTGTCATTTACAAAATAAAGGATCTAATATTTATTGACTTTTTTTTATTTAATGATTTGAAGTGTCACACAGGCATTTGATAAATTCTTTAATTGCAATAACCCAGAAAGACTTTTAAGTGATCAAGGGGTCTGTCATTTACAAAATAAAGGATCTAATATTTATTGACTTTTTTTTATTTAATGATTTGAAGTTTCACACAGGCATTTGATAAATTCTTTAATTGCAATAACCCAGAAAGACTTTTAAGTGATCAAGGGGTCTGTCATTTACAAAATAAAGGATCTAATATTTATTGACTTTTTTACTTAATGGTTGGGAGTTTCACACAGGCATTTGATAAATTCTTTGATTGCAATAACCCAGGAAGACTTTTAAGTGATCAAGGGATCTGTCATTTGCAAAATAAAGGATCTAATATTTATTGACTTTTTTTATTTAATGGTTTGGAGTTTCACACAGGCATTTGATAAATTCTTTGATTGCAATAACCCAGAAAGACTTTTAAGTGATCAAGGGGTCTGTCATTTACAAAATAAAGGATCTAATATTTATTGACTTTTTTTTATTTAATGGTTTGGAGTTTCACACAGGCATTTGATAAATTCTTTGATTGCAATAACCCAGAAAGACTTTTAAGTGATCAAGGGGTCTGTCATTTACAAAATAAAGGATCTAATATTTATTGTCTTTTTTTATTTAATGGTTTGGAGTTTCACACAGGCATTTGATAAATTCTTTTATTGCAATAACCCAGAAAGACTTTTAAGTGATCAAGGGGTCTGTCATTTACAAAATAAAGGGTCTAATATTTATTGACTTTTTTTTATTTAATGATTTGAAGTTTCACACAGGCATTTGATAAATTCTTTGATTGCAATAACCCAGAAAGACTTTTAAGTGATCAAGGGGTCTGTCATTTACAAAATAAAGGATCTAATATTAATTGACTTTTTTTATTTAATGGTTTGGAGTGTCACACAGGCATTTGATAAATTCTTTAATTGCAATAACCCAGAAAGACTTTTAAGTGATCAAGGGGTCTGTCATTTACAAAATAAAGGATCTAATATTTATTGACTTTTTTTATTTAATGATTTGAAGTTTCACACAGGCATTTGATAAATTCTTTAATTGCAATAACGCATAGAGACTTTTAAGTGATCAAGGGGTCTGTCATTTACAAAATAAAGGATCTAATATTTATTGACTTTTTTTATTTAATGATAAATTCTTTAATTTGGAGTTTCACACAGGCATTTGATAAATTCTTTGATTGCAATAACCCAGAAAGACTTTTAAGTGATCAAGGGGTCTGTCATTTACAAAATAAAGGATCTAATATTTATTGACTTTTTTTTATTTAATGATTTGAAGTTTCACACAGGCATTTGATAAATTCTTTGATTGCAATAACCCAGAAAGACTTTTAAGTGATCAAGGGGTCTGTCATTTACAAAATAAAGGATCTAATATTTATTGACTTTTTTTATTTAATGGTTTGGAGTTTCACACAGGCATTTGATAAATTCTTTAATTGCAATAACCCAGAAAGACTTTTAAGTGATCAAGGGGTCTGTCATTTACAAAATAAAGGATCTAATATTTATTGACTTTTTTTTATTTAATGATTTGAAGTTTCACACAGGCATTTGATAAATTCTTTAATTGCAATAACGCATAGAGACTTTTAAGTGATCAAGGGGTCTGTCATTTACAAAATAAAGGATCTAATATTTATTGACTAATATTTATTTTTTTTATTTAATGATTTGAAGTTTCACACAGGCATTTGATAAATTCTTTAATTGCAATAACCCAGAAAGACTTTTAAGTGATCAAGGGGTCTGTCATTTACAAAATAAAGGATCTAATATTTATTGACTTTTTTTATTTAATGGTTTGGAGTTTCACACAGGCATTTGATAAATTCTTTGATTGCAATAACCCAGAAAGACTTTTAAGTGATCAAGGGGTCTGTCATTTACAAAATAAAGGATCTAATATTTATTGACTTTTTTTATTTAATGGTTTGGAGTTTCACACAGGCATTTGATAAATTCTTTAATTGCAATAACGCAGAAAGACTTTTAAGTGATCAAGGGGTCTGTCATTTACAAAATAAAGGATCTAATATTTATTGACTTTTTTTATTTAATGGTTTGGAGTTTCACACAGGCATTTGATAAATTCTTTGATTGCAATAACCCAGAAAGACTTTTAAGTGATCAAGGGGTCTGTCATTTACAAAATAAAGGATCTAATATTTATTGACTTTTTTTATTTAATGAAAGACTTTTTTGGAGTTTCACACAGGCATTTGATAAATTCTTTAATTGCAATAACAAAATAAAGGATCTAATATTTATTGACAGTGTCACACAGGCAGACTTTTAAGTGATCAAGGGGTCTGTCATTTACAAAATAAAGGATCTAATATTTATTGACTTTTTTTTATTTAATGATTTGAAGTTTCACACAGGCATTTGATAAATTCTTTAATTGCAATAACGCATAGAGACTTTTAAGTGATCAAGGGGTCTGTCATTTACAAAATAAAGGATCTAATATTTATTGACTTTTTTTATTTAATGGTTTGGAGTTTCACACAGGCATTTGATAAATTCTTTGATTAACCCAGAAAGACTTTTAAATAACATTTACAAAATAAAGGATCATTGACTTTTTTATTTAATGGTTTGGAGACTTTTAAGTGATCAAGGGGTCTGTCATTTACAAAATAAAGGATCTAATATTTATTGACTTTTTTTATTTAATGGAGTTTGGCAGTTTCACACAGGCATTTGATCTAAATTGACTTTGATTGCAATAATTCCTTAATTGCACGCATAGAGACTTTTAAGTGATCAAGGGGTCTGTCATTTACAAAATAAAGGATCTAATATTTATTGACTTTTTTTATTTAATGGTTTGGAGTTTCACACAGGCATTTGATAAATTCTTTGATTGCAATAACCCAGAAAGACTTTTAAGTGATCAAGGGGTCTGTCATTTACAAAATAAAGGATCTAATATTTATTGACTTTTTTTATTTAATGGTTTGGAGTTTCACACAGGCATTTGATAAATTCTTTGATTGCAATAACCCAGAAAGACTTTTAAGTGATCAAGGGGTCTGTCATTTACAAAATAAAGGATCTAATATTTATTGACTTTTTTTTATTTAATGGTTTGGAGTTTCACACAGGCATTTGATAAATTCTTTGATTGCAATAACCCAGAAAGACTTTTAAGTGATCAAGGGGTCTGTCATTTACAAAATAAAGGATCTAATATTTATTGACTTTTTTTATTTAATGGATCTAATATTTATTGACTTTTTTTATTTAATGATTTGAAGTTTTGGAGTTTCACACAGGCATTTGATAAATTCTTTAATTGCAATAACGCATAGAGACTTTTAAGTGATCAAGGGGTCTGTCATTTACAAAATAAAGGATCTAATATTTATTGACTTTTTTTATTTAATGATTTGAAGTTTCACACAGGCATTTGATAAATTCTTTAATTGCAATAACCCAGAAAGACTTTTAAGTGATCAAGGGGTCTGTCATTTACAAAATAAAGGATCTAATATTTATTGACTTTTTTTTATTTAATGGTTTGGAGTTTCACACAGCAATAACCCAGAAAGACTTTTAATTGCATTTCACACAGGCATTTGATAAATTCTTTGATTGCAATAAGAAAGACTTTTAAGTGATCAAGGGGTCTGTCTTACAAAATAATTGACTTTTAAGTGATCAAGGGGTCTCTCATTTACAAAATAAAGGATCTAATATTTATTGACTTTTTTCTATTTAATGGTTTGGAGTTTCACACAGGCATTTGATAAATTCTTTAATTGCAATAACGCATAGAGACTTTTAAGTGATCAAGGGGTCTGTCATTTACAAAATAAAGGATCTAATATTTATTGACTTTTTTTATTTAATGGTTTGGAGTTTCACACAGGCATTTGATAAATTCTTTGATTGCAATAACCCAGAAAGACTTTTAAGTGATCAAGGGGTCTGTCATTTACAAAATAAAGGGTCTAATATTTATTGACTTTTTTTATTTAATGGTTTGGAGTTTCACACAGGCATTTGATAAATTCTTTGATTGCAATAACCCAGAAAGACTTTTAAGTGATCAAGGGGTCTGTCATTTACAAAATAAAGGATCTAATATTTATTGACTTTTTTTATTTAATGATTTGAAGTTTCACACAGGCATTTGATAAATTCTTTAATTGCAATAACCCAGAAAGACTTTTAAGTGATCAAGGGGTCTGTCATTTACAAAATAAAGGATCTAATATTTATTGACTTTTTTTATTTAATGATTTGAAGTTTCACACAGGCATTTGATAAATTCTTTAATTGCAATAACGCAGAAAGACTTTTAAGTGATCAAGGGGTCTGTCATTTACAAAATAAAGGATCTAATATTTATTGACTTTTTTTTATTTAATGATTTGAAGTTTCACACAGGCATTTGATAAATTCTTTAATTGCAATAACCCAGAAAGACTTTTAAGTGATCAAGGGGTCTGTCATTTACAAAATAAAGGATCTAATATTTATTGACTTTTTTTTATTTAATGATTTGAAGTTTCACACAGGTCATTTGATAAATTCTTTAATTGCAATAACGCATAGAGACTTTTAAGTGATCAAGGGGTCTGTCATTTACAAAATAAAGGATCTAATATTTATTGACTTTTTTTTATTTAATGGTTTGGAGTTTCACACAGGCATTTGATAAATTCTTTAATTGCAATAACCCAGAAAGACTTTTAAGTGATCAAGGGGTCTGTCATTTACAAAATAAAGGATCTAATATTTATTGACTTTTTTTATTTAATGGTTTGGAGTTTCACACAGGCATTTGATAAATTCTTTGATTGCAATAACCCAGAAAGACTTTTAAGTGATCAAGGGGTCTGTCATTTACAAAATAAAGGATCTAATATTTATTGACTTTTTTTTTATTTAATGGTTTGGAGTTTCACACAGGCATTTGATAAATTCTTTGATTGCAATAACGCATAGAGACTTTTAAGTGATCAAGGGGTCTGTCATTTACAAAATAAAGGATCTAATATTTATTGACTTTTTTTATTTAATGGTTTGGAGTTTCACACAGGCATTTGATAAATTCTTTAATTGCAATAACCCAGAAAGACTTTTAAGTGATCAAGGGGTCTGTCATTTACAAAATAAAGGATCTAATATTTATTGACTTTTTTTATTTAATGATTTGAAGTTTCACACAGGCATTTGATAAATTCTTTAATTGCAATAACGCATAGAGACTTTTAAGTGATCAAGGGGTCTGTCATTTACAAAATAAAGGATCTAATATTTATTGACTTTTTTTATTTAATGGTTTGGAGTTTCACACAGGCATTTGATAAATTCTTTAATTGCAATAACCCAGAAAGACTTTTAAGTGATCAAGGGGTCTGTCATTTACAAAATAAAGGATCTAATATTTATTGACTTTTTTTATTTAATGGTTTGAAGTTTCACACAGGCATTTGATAAATTCTTTGATTGCAATAACCCAGAAAGACTTTTAAGTGATCAAGGGGTCTGTCATTTACAAAATAAAGGGATCTAATATTTATTGACTTTTTTTCAATTTAATGATCTAATATTTTTGACTTTTTTTTATTTAATGATTTGAAGTTTCACACAGGCAGTTTCACACAGGCATTTGATAAATTCTTTGATTGCAATAATTCCCAGCATAGAGACTTTTAAGTGATCAAGGGGTCTGTCATTTACAAAATAAAGGATCTAATATTTATTGACTTTTTTTTATTTAATGACTTTTTGATCAAGTTTCACACAGGCATTTGATAAATTCTTTAATTGCAATAACCCAGAAAGACTTTTAAGTGATCAAGGGGTCTGTCATTTACAAAATAAAGGACTAATATTTATTGACTTTTTTTTATTTAAGAGCATTTGATAAATTCTTTAATTGCAATAACGCATAGAGACTTTTAAGTGATCAAGGGGTCTGTCATTTACAAAATAAAGGATCTAATATTTATTGACTTTTTTTATTTAATGGTTTGGAGTTTCACACAGGCATTGGATAAATTCTTTGATTGCAATAACCCAGAAAGACTTTTAAGTGATCAAGGGGTCTGTCATTTACAAAATAAAGGATCTAATATTTATTGATTTTTTTATTTAATGGTTTGGAGTTTCACACAGGCATTTGATAAATTCTTTGATTGCAATAACCCAGAAAGACTTTTAAGTGATCAAGGGGTCTGTCATTTACAAAATAAAGGATCTAATATTTATTGACTTTTTTTTTATTTAATGGTTTGGAGTTTCACACAGGCATTTGATAAATTCTTTAATTGCAATAACGCATAGAGACTTTTAAGTGATCAAGGTGTCTGTCATTTACAAAATAAAGGATCTAATATTTATTGACTTTTTTTTATTTAATGGTTTGGAGTTTCACACAGGCATTTGATAAATTCTTTGATTGCAATAACCCAGAAAGACTTTTAAGTGATCAAGGGGTCTGTCATTTACAAAATAAAGGGTCTTGACTTTTTTTATTTAATGGTTTGGAGTTTCACACAGGCATTTGATAAATTCTTTGATTGCAATAACCCAGAAAGACTTTTAAGTGATCAAGGGGTCTGTCATTTACAAAATAAAGGATCTAATATTTATTGACTTTTTTATTTAATGGTTTTTTATTTAATGATTTGAAGTTTCACACAGGCATTTGATAAATTCTTTAATTGCAATAACCCAGAAAGACTTTTAAGTGATCAAGGAGTCTGTCATTTACAAAATAAAGGATCTAATATTTATTGACTTTTTTTATTTAATGATTTGAAGTTTCACACAGGCATTTGATAAATTCTTTAATTAAAATAACGCATAGAGACTTTTAAGTGATCAAGGGGTCTGTCATTTACAAAATAAAGGATCTAATATTTATTGACTTTTTTTTATTTAATGATTTGAAGTGTCACACAGGCATTTGATAAATTCTTTAATTGCAATAACCCAGAAAGACTTTTAAGTGATCAAGGGGTCTGTCATTTACAAAATAAAGGATCTAATATTTATTGACTTTTTTTTATTTAATGATTTGAAGTTTCACACAGGCATTTGATAAATTCTTTAATTGCAATAACCCAGAAAGACTTTTAAGTGATCAAGGGGTCTGTCATTTACAAAATAAAGGATCTAATATTTATTGACTTTTTTACTTAATGGTTGGGAGTTTCACACAGGCATTTGATAAATTCTTTGATTGCAATAACCCAGGAAGACTTTTAAGTGATCAAGGGATCTGTCATTTGCAAAATAAAGGATCTAATATTTATTGACTTTTTTTATTTAATGGTTTGGAGTTTCACACAGGCATTTGATAAATTCTTTGATTGCAATAACCCAGAAAGACTTTTAAGTGATCAAGGGGTCTGTCATTTACAAAATAAAGGATCTAATATTTATTGACTTTTTTTTATTTAATGGTTTGGAGTTTCACACAGGCATTTGATAAATTCTTTGATTGCAATAACCCAGAAAGACTTTTAAGTGATCAAGGGGTCTGTCATTTACAAAATAAAGGATCTAATATTTATTGTCTTTTTTTATTTAATGGTTTGGAGTTTCACACAGGCATTTGATAAATTCTTTTATTGCAATAACCCAGAAAGACTTTTAAGTGATCAAGGGGTCTGTCATTTACAAAATAAAGGGTCTAATATTTATTGACTTTTTTTTATTTAATGATTTGAAGTTTCACACAGGCATTTGATAAATTCTTTGATTGCAATAACCCAGAAAGACTTTTAAGTGATCAAGGGGTCTGTCATTTACAAAATAAAGGATCTAATATTAATTGACTTTTTTTATTTAATGGTTTGGAGTGTCACACAGGCATTTGATAAATTCTTTAATTGCAATAACCCAGAAAGACTTTTAAGTGATCAAGGGGTCTGTCATTTACAAAATAAAGGATCTAATATTTATTGACTTTTTTTATTTAATGATTTGAAGTTTCACACAGACATTTGATAAATTCTTTAATTAAAATAACGCATAGAGACTTTTAAGTGATCAAGGGGTCTGTCATTTACAAAATAAAGGATTTAATATTTATTGACTTTTTTTTATTTAATGATTTGAAGTTTCACACAGGCATTTGATAAATTCTTTGATTGCAATAACCCAGAAAGACTTTTAAGTGATCAAGGGGTCTGTCATTTACAAAATAAAGGGTCTAATATTTATTGACTTTTTTTTATTTAATGATTTGAAGTTTCACACAGGCATTTGATAAATTCTTTGATTGCAATAACCCAGAAAGACTTTTAAGTGATCAAGGGGTCTGTCATTTACAAAATAAAGGATCTAATATTAATTGACTTTTTTATTTAATGGTTTGGAGTGTCACACAGGCATTTGATAAATTCTTTAATTGCAATAACCCAGAAAGACTTTTAAGTGATCAAGGGGTCTGTCATTTACAAAATAAAGGATCTAATATTTATTGACTTTTTTTTATTTAATGATTTGAAGTTTCACACAGGCATTTGATAAATTCTTTAATTGCAATAACGCATAGAGACTTTTAAGTGATCAAGGGGTCTGTCATTTACAAAATAAAGGATCTAATATTTATTGACTTTTTTTTATTTAATGATTTGAAGTTTCACACAGGCATTTGATAAATTCTTTAATTGCAATAACCCAGAAAGACTTTTAAGTGATCAAGGGGTCTGTCATTTACAAAATAAAGGATCTAATATTTATTGACTTTTTTTATTTAATGATTTGAAGTTTCACACAGGTATTTGATAAATTCTTTAATTGCAATAACGCATAGAGACTTTTAAGTGTTCAAGGGGTCTGTCATTTACAAAATAAAGGATCTAATATTTATTGACTTTTTTTATTTAATGGTTTGGAGTTTCACACAGGCATTTGATAAATTCTTTGCTTGCAATAACACAGAAGGACTTTTAAGTGATCAAGGGATCTGTCATTTACAAAATAAAGGATTTAATATTTATTGACTTTTTTTATTTAATGGTTTGGAGTTTCACACAGGCATTTGATAAATTCTTTGATTGCAATAACCCAGAAAGACTTTTAATTGATCAAGGGGTCTGTCATTTACAAAATAAAGGATCTAATATTTATTGACTTTTTTTATTTAATGATTTGAAGTTTCACACAGGCATTTGATAAATTCTTTGATTGCAATAACGCATAGAGACTTTTTTAAGTGATCAAGGGGTCTGTCATTTACAAAATAAAGGATCTGATTTTTATTGATTTTTTTTTATTTAATGGTTTGGAGTTTCACACAGGCATTTGATAAATTCTTTAATTGCAATAACCCAGAAAGACTTTTAAGTGATCAAGGGGTCTCTCATTTACAAAATAAAGGATCTAATATTTATTGACTTTTTTCTATTTAATGGTTTGGAGTTTCACACAGGCATTTGATAAATTCTTTAATTGCAATAACGCATAGAGACTTTTAAGTGATCAAGGGGTCTGTCATTTACAAAATAAAGGATCTAATATTTATTGACTTTTTTTATTTAATGGTTTGGAGTTTCACACAGGCATTTGGTAAATTCTTTGATTGCAATAACCCAGAAAGACTTTTAAGTGATCAAGGGGTCTGTCATTTACAAAATAAAGGGTCTAATATTTATTGACTTTTTTTATTTAATGATTTGAAGTTTCACACAGGCATTTGATAAATTCTTTAATTGCAATAACCCAGAAAGACTTTTAAGTGATCAAGGGGTCTGTCATTTACAAAATAAAGGATCTAATATTTATTGACTTTTTTTTATTTAATGGTTTGGAGTTTCACACAGGCATTTGATAAATTCTTTGATTGCAATAACCCAGAAAGACTTTTAAGTGATCAAGGGGTCTGTCATTTACAAAATAAAGGGTCTAATATTTATTGACTTTTTTTATTTAATGATTTGAAGTTTCACACAGGCATTTGATAAATTCTTTAATTGCAATAACCCAGAAAGACTTTTAAGTGATCAAGGGGTCTGTCATTTACAAAATAAAGGATCTAATATTTATTGACTTTTTTTATTTAATGATTTGAAGTTTCACACAGACATTTGATAAATTCTTTAATTAAAATAACGCATAGAGACTTTTAAGTGATCAAGGGGTCTGTCATTTACAAAATAAAGGATTTAATATTTATTGACTTTTTTTATTTAATGATTTGAAGTTTCACACAGGCATTTGATAAATTCTTTAATTGCAATAACCCAGAAAGACTTTTAAGTGATCAAGGGGTCTGTCATTTACAAAATAAAGGATCTAATATTTATTGACTTTTTTTTATTTAATGATTTGAAGTTTCACACAGGTATTTGATAAATTCTTTAATTGCAATAACGCATAGAGACTTTTAAGTGATCAAGGGGTCTGTCATTTACAAAATAAAGGATCTAATATTTATTGACTTTTTTTATTTAATGGTTTGGAGTTTCACACAGGCATTTGATAAATTCTTTGATTGCAATAACCCAGAAAGACTTTTAAGTGATCAAGGGGTCTGTCATTTACAAAATAAAGGATCTAATATTTATTGACTTTTTTTTATTTAATGGTTTGGAGTTTCACACAGGCATTTGATAAATTTTTTAATTGCAATAACGCATAGAGACTTTTAAGTGATCAATGGGTCTGTCATTTACAAAATAAAGGATCTAATATTTATTGACTTTTTTTTATTTAATGATTTGAAGTTTCACACAGGCATTTGATAAATTCTTTAATTGCAATAACCCAGAAAGACTTTTAAGTGATCAAGGGGTCTGTCATTTACAAAATAAAGGATCTAATATTTATTGACTTTTTTTTATTTAATGATTTGAAGTTTCACACAGGTATTTGATAAATTCCTTAATTGCAATAACGCATAGAGACTTTTAAGTGATCAAGGGGTCTGTCATTTACAAAATAAAGGATCTAATATTTATTGACTTTTTTTATTTAATGGTTTGGAGTTTCACACAGGCATTTGATAAATTCTTTGATTGCAATAACCCAGAAAGACTTTTAAGTGATCAAGGGGTCTGTCATTTACAAAATAAAGGATCTAATATTTATTGACTTTTTTATTTAATGGTTTGGAGTTTCACACAGGCATTTGATAAATTCTTTGATTGCAATAACCCAGAAAGACTTTTAAGTGATCAAGGGGTCTGTCATTTACAAAATAAAGGATCTAATATTTATTGACTTTTTTTATTTAATGGTTTGGAGTTTCACACAGGCATTTGATAAATTCTTTGATTGCAATAACCCAGAAAGACTTTTAAGTGATCAAGGGGTCTGTCATTTACAAAATAAAGGATCTAATATTTATTGACTTTTTTTATTTAATGGTTTGGAGTTTCACACAGGCATTTGATAAATTCTTTAATTGCAATAACGCATAGAGACTTTTAAGTGATCAAGGGGTCTGTCATTTACAAAATAAAGGATCTAATATTTATTGACTTTTTTTATTTAATGGTTTGGAGTTTCACACAGGCATTGGATAAATTCTTTGATTGCAATAACCCAGAAAGACTTTTAAGTGATCAAGGGGTCTGTCATTTACAAAATAAAGGATCTAATATTTTTTGACTTTTTTATTTAATGGTTTGGAGTTTCACACAGGCATTTGATAAATTCTTTGATTGCAATAACCCAGAAAAACTTTTAAGTGATCAAGGGGTCTGTCATTTACAAAATAAAGGATCTAATATTTATTGACTTTTTTTTATTTAATGGTTTGGAGTTTCACACAGGCATTTGATAAATTCTTTAATTGCAATAACGCATAGAGACTTTTAAGTGATCAAGGTGTCTGTCATTTACAAAATAAAGGATCTAATATTTATTGACTTTTTTTATTTAATGGTTTGGAGTTTCACACAGGCATTTGATAAATTCTTTGATTGCAATAACCCAGAAAGACTTTTAAGTGATCAAGGGGTCTGTCATTTACAAAATAAAGGGTCTAATATTTATTGACTTTTTTTTATTTAATGATTTGAAGTTTCACACAGGCATTTGATAAATTCTTTAATTGCAATAACCCAGAAAGACTTTTAAGTGATCAAGGAGTCTGTCATTTACAAAATAAAGGATCTAATATTTATTGACTTTTTTTATTTAATGATTTGAAGTTTCACACAGGCATTTGATAAATTCTTTAATTAAAATAACGCATAGAGACTTTTAAGTGATCAAGGGGTCTGTCATTTACAAAATAAAGGATCTAATATTTATTGACTTTTTTTTATTTAATGATTTGAAGTGTCACACAGGCATTTGATAAATTCTTTAATTGCAATAACCCAGAAAGACTTTTAAGTGATCAAGGGGTCTGTCATTTACAAAATAAAGGATCTAATATTTATTGACTTTTTTTTATTTAATGATTTGAAGTTTCACACAGGCATTTGATAAATTCTTTAATTGCAATAACCCAGAAAGACTTTTAAGTGATCAAGGGGTCTGTCATTTACAAAATAAAGGATCTAATATTTATTGACTTTTTTACTTAATGGTTGGGAGTTTCACACAGGCATTTGATAAATTCTTTTATTGCAATAACCCAGAAAGACTTTTAAGTGATCAAGGGATCTGTCATTTGCAAAATAAAGGATCTAATATTTATTGACTTTTTTTATTTAATGGTTTGGAGTTTCACACAGGCATTTGATAAATTCTTTGATTGCAATAACCCAGAAAGACTTTTAAGTGATCAAGGGGTCTGTCATTTACAAAATAAAGGATCTAATATTTATTGACTTTTTTTTATTTAATGGTTTGGAGTTTCACACAGGCATTTGATAAATTCTTTGATTGCAATAACCCAGAAAGACTTTTAAGTGATCAAGGGGTCTGTCATTTACAAAATAAAGGAACTAATATTTATTGTCTTTTTTTATTTAATGGTTTGGAATTTCACACAGGCATTTGATAAATTCTTTGATTGCAATAACCCAGAAAGACTTTTAAGTGATCAAGGGGTCTGTCATTTACAAAATAAAGGGTCTAATATTTATTGACTTTTTTTTATTTAATGATTTGAAGTTTCACACAGGCATTTGATAAATTCTTTGATTGCAATAACCCAGAAAGACTTTTAAGTGATCAAGGGGTCTGTCATTTACAAAATAAAGGATCTAATATTTATTGACTTTTTTTATTTAATGGTTTGGAGTGTCACACAGGCATTTGATAAATTCTTTGATTGCAATAACCCAGAAAGACTTTTAAGTGATCAAGGGGTCTGTCATTTACAAAATAAAGGATCTAATATTTATTGACTTTTTTTATTTAATGATTTGAAGTTTCACACAGGCATTTGATAAATTCTTTAATTGCAATAACGCATAGAGACTTTTAAGTGATCAAGGGGTCTGCCATTTACAAAATAAAGGATCTAATATTTATTGACTTTTTTTTATTTAATGATTTGAAGTTTCACACAGGCATTTGATAAATTCATTAATTGCAATAACCCAGAAAGACTTTTAAGTGATCAAGGGGTATGTTTCACACAGGCATTTGATAAATTCTTTGATTGCAATTAGAGACTTTTAAATCAAGGGGTCTGTCATTTACAAAATAAAGGATCTAATATTTATTGACTTTTTTTATTTAATGGTTTGAATCACAAGGCATTTGATAAATTCTTTGATTGCAATAACCCAGAAAGACTTTTAAGTGATCAAGGGGTCCATTTACAAAATAAAGGATCTAATATTTATTGACTTTTAAGGATCTAATATTTATTGATCAAGTGATCAAAGACTTTTTTTATTTAATGGTTTGGAGTGGTTTGATTGCAATAACCCAGAAAGACTTTTAAGTGATCAAGGGGTCTGTCATTTACAAAATAAAGGATCTAATATTTATTGACTTTTTTTTATTTAATGATTTGATCAAGGGGTCTGTCATTTACAAAATAAAGGATCTAATATTTATTGACTTTTTTTATTTAATGATTTGAAGTTTCACACAGGCATTTGATAAATTCTTTAATTAAAAAATCAAAGGGTCTGTCATTTACAAAATCTTTTATTTTGATTGTCTGTCATTTACAAAATAAAACGACATTTGATAAATTCTTTAATTGCAATAACCCAGATCAAGGGGTCTGTCATTTACAAAATTCTTAGGCACTTGATAAATTCTTTGATTGCACGCATAGAGACTTTTAAGTGATCAAGGGGTCTGTCAGTTTCACACAGGCATTTGATACAAATTTACAAAATAAAGGATCTAATATTTATTGACTTTTTTTAAAGCATTTGATAAATCTATTTACAAAATAAAGGATATTGACTTTTTTTATTTAATGGTTTTTATTAACCCAGAAAGACTTTTAAGTGATTTTATTTAATAATGGTTTGGAGTTTCACACAGGCATTTGGTTTGATCTAATATTTATTGACTTTTTTTATTTAATGGTTTGGAGTTTCACACAGGCATTTGATAAATTCTTTGATTGCAATAACCCAGAAAGACTTTTAAGTGATCAAGGGGTCTGTCATTTACAAAATAAAGGATCTAATATTTATTGACTTTTTTTATTTAATGGTTTGGAGTTTCACACAGGCATTTGATAAATTCTTTGATTGCAATAACCCAGAAAGACTTTTAAGTGATCAAGGGGTCTGTCATTTACAAAATAAAGGATCTAATATTTATTGACTTTTTTTATTTAATGGTTTGGAGTTTCACACAGGCATTTGATAAATTCTTTGATTGCAATAACCCAGAAAGACTTTTAAGTGATCAAGGGGTCTGTCATTTACAAAATAAAGGATCTAATATTTATTGACTTTTTTTATTTAATGGTTTGGAGTTTCACACAGGCATTTGATAAATTCTTTGATTGCAATAACCCAGAAAGACTTTTAAGTGATCAAGGGGTCTGTCATTTACAAAATAAAGGATCTAATATTTATTGACTTTTTATTATTTAATGGTTTGAAGTTTCACACAGGCATTTGATAAATTCTTTAATTGCAATAACCCATAAAGACTTTTAAGTGATCAAGGGGTCTGTCATTTACAAAATAAAGGATCTAATATTTATTGACTTTTTTTATTTAATGATTTGAAGTTTCACACAGGCATTTGATAAATTCTTTAATTAAAATAACGCATAGAGACTTTTAAGTGATCAAGGGGTCTGTCATTTACAAAATAAAGGATCTAATATTTATTGACTTTTTTTTATTTAATGGTTTGGAGTTTCACACAGGCATTTGATAAATTCTTTAATTGCAATAACCCAGAAAGACTTTTAAGTGATCAAGGGGTCTGTCATTTACAAAATAAAGGATCTAATATTTATTGACTTTTTTTATTTAATGATTTGAAGTTTCACACAGGCATTTGATAAATTCTTTAATTGCAATAACGGAGTTTCACACAGGCATTTGATAAATTCTTTGCTTGGAGTTGATCACACAGGCATTTGATAAATTCTTTAATTGCAATAACCCAGAAAGACTTTTAAGTGATCAAGGGGTCTGTCATTTACAAAATAAAGGATCTAATATTTATTGACTTTTTTTATTTAATGGTTTGGAGTTTCACACAGGCATTTGATAAATTCTTTGATTGCAATAACGCATAGAGACTTTTAAGTGATCAAGGGGTCTGTCATTTACAAAATAAAGGATCTAATATTTATTGACTTTTTTTATTTAATGGTTTGGAGTTTTTTTAAATTCTTTGATTAATAACCCAGAAAGACTTTTTGATCAAGGGGTCTGTCATTTACAAAATAAAGGGTCTAATATTTATTGACTTTTTTTATTTAATGGTTTGGAGTTTGACACAGGCATTTGATAAATTCTTTGATTGCAATAACCCAGAAAGACTTTTAAGTGATCAAGGGGTCTGTCATTTACAAAATAAAGGATCTAATATTTATTGATTTTTTTTTATTTAATGGTTTGGAGTTTCACACAGGCATTTGATAAATTCTTTAATTGCAATAACCCAGAAAGACTTTTAAGTGATCAAGGGGTCTGTCATTTACAAAATAAAGGATCTAATATTTATTGACTTTTTTTATTTAATGATTTGAAGTTTCACACAGGCATTTGATAAATTCTTTAATTGCAATAACGCATAGAGACTTTTAAGTGATCAAGGGGTCTGTCATTTACAAAATAAAGGATTTAATATTTATTGACTTTTTTTATTTAATGGTTTGAAGTTTCACACAGGCATTTGATAAATTCTTTGATTGCAATAACCCAGAAAGACTTTTAAGTGATCAAGGGGTCTGTCATTTACAAAATAAAGGATCTAATATTTATTGACTTTTTTTATTTAATGATTTGAAGTTTCACACAGGCATTTGATAAATTCTTTAATTGCAATAACGCATAGAGACTTTTAAGTGATCAAGGGGTCTGTCATTTACAAAATAAAGGATCTAATATTTATTGACTTTTTTTTATTTAATGGTTTGGAGTTTCACACAGGCATTTGATAAATTCTTTGATTGCAATAACCCAGAAAGACTTTTAAGTGATCAAGGGGTCTGTCATTTACAAAATAAAGGATCTAATATTTATTGATTTTTTTATTTAATGGTTTGGAGTTTCACACAGGCATTTGATAAATTCTTTGATTGCAATAACCCAGAAAGACTTTTAAGTGATCAAGGGGTCTGTCATTTACAAAATAAAGGATCTAATATTTATTGACTTTTTTTATTTAATGGTTTGGAGTTTCACACAGGCATTTGATAAATTCTTTAATTGCAATAACGCATAGAGACTTTTAAGTGATCAAGGGGTCTGTCATTTACAAAATAAAGGATCTAATATTTATTGACTTTTTTTTATTTAATGATTTGAAGTTTCACACAGGCATTTGATAAATTCTTTAATTGCAATAACCCAGAAAGACTTTTAAGTGATCAAGGGGTCTGTCATTTACAAAATAAAGGATCTAATATTTATTGACTTTTTTTTATTTAATGATTTGAAGTTTCACACAGGTATTTGATAAATTCTTTAATTGCAATAACGCATAGAGACTTTTAAGTGATCATGGTTTGGAGTTTCACACAGGCATTTGATAAATTCTTTAATTAAAATAACGCATAGAGACTTTTAAGTGATCAAGGGGTCTGTCATTTACAAAATAAAGGATCTAATATTTATTGACTTTTTTTATTTAATGGTTTGGAGTTTCACACAGGCATTTGATAAATTCTTTGATTGCAATAACCCAGAAAGACTTTTAAGTGATCAAGGGGTCTGTCATTTACAAAATAAAGGATCTAATATTTATTGACTTTTTTTTTTATTTAATGGTTTGGAGTTTCACACAGGCATTTGATAAATTCTTTAGAGATTGCAATAACCCAGAAAGACTTTTAAGTGATCAAGGGGTCTGTCATTTACAAAATAAAGGATCTAATATTTATTGACTTTTTTTATTTAATGGTTTGGAGTTTCACACAGGCATTTGATAAATTCTTTGATTGCAATAACCCAGAAAGACTTTTAAGTGATCAAGGGGTCTGTCATTTACAAAATAAAGGATCTAATATTTATTGACTTTTTTTTATTTAATGGTTTGGAGTTTCACACAGGCATTTGATAAATTCTTTAATTGCAATAACGCATAGAGACTTTTAAGTGATCAAGGGGTCTGTCATTTACAAAATAAAGGATCTAATATTTATTGACTTTTTTTATTTAATGGTTTGGAGTTTCACACAGGCATTGGATAAATTCTTTGATTGCAATAACCCAGAAAGACTTTTAAGTGATCAAGGGGTCTGTCATTTACAAAATAAAGGATCTAATATTTTTTGACTTTTTTATTTAATGGTTTGGAGTTTCACACAGGCATTTGATAAATTCTTTGATTGCAATAACCCAGAAAGACTTTTAAGTGATCAAGGGGTCTGTCATTTACAAAATAAAGGATCTAATATTTATTGACTTTTTTTTATTTAATGGTTTGGAGTTTCACACAGGCATTTGATAAATTCTTTAATTGCAATAACGCATAGAGACTTTTAAGTGATCAAGGTGTCTGTCATTTACAAAATAAAGGATCTAATATTTATTGACTTTTTTTATTTAATGGTTTGGAGTTTCACACAGGCATTTGATAAATTCTTTGATTGCAATAACCCAGAAAGACTTTTAAGTGATCAAGGGGTCTGTCATTTACAAAATAAAGGGTCTAATATTTATTGACTTTTTTTTATTTAATGATTTGAAGTTTCACACAGGCATTTGATAAATTCTTTAATTGCAATAACCCAGAAAGACTTTTAAGTGATCAAGGAGTCTGTCATTTACAAAATAAAGGATCTAATATTTATTGACTTTTTTTATTTAATGATTTGAAGTTTCACACAGGCATTTGATAAATTCTTTAATTAAAATAACGCATAGAGACTTTTAAGTGATCAAGGGGTCTGTCATTTACAAAATAAAGGATCTAATATTTATTGACTTTTTTTTATTTAATGATTTGAAGTGTCACACAGGCATTTGATAAATTCTTTAATTGCAATAACCCAGAAAGACTTTTAAGTGATCAAGGGGTCTGTCATTTACAAAATAAAGGATCTAATATTTATTGACTTTTTTTTATTTAATGATTTGAAGTTTCACACAGGCATTTGATAAATTCTTTAATTGCAATAACCCAGAAAGACTTTTAAGTGATCAAGGGGTCTGTCATTTACAAAATAAAGGATCTAATATTTATTGACTTTTTTACTTAATGGTTGGGAGTTTCACACAGGCATTTGATAAATTCTTTGATTGCAATAACCCAGAAAGACTTTTAAGTGATCAAGGGATCTGTCATTTGCAAAATAAAGGATCTAATATTTATTGACTTTTTTTATTTAATGGTTTGGAGTTTCACACAGGCATTTGATAAATTCTTTGATTGCAATAACCCAGAAAGACTTTTAAGTGATCAAGGGGTCTGTCATTTACAAAATAAAGGATCTAATATTTATTGACTTTTTTTTATTTAATGGTTTGGAGTTTCACACAGGCATTTGATAAATTCTTTGATTGCAATAACCCAGAAAGACTTTTAAGTGATCAAGGGGTCTGTCATTTACAAAATAAAGGATCTAATATTTATTGTCTTTTTTTATTTAATGGTTTGTTTCACACAGGCATTTGATAAATTCTTTTATTGCAATAACCCAGAAAGACTTTTAAGTGATTCTGTCATTTACAAAATAAAGGGTCTAATATTTATTGACTTTTTTTTATTTAATGATTTGAAGAAAGACTTTTAAGTGATCACACAGGCATTTGATAAATTCTTTGATTGCAATAACCCAGAAAGACTTTTAAGTGATCAAGGGGTCTGTCATTTACAAAATAAAGGGTCTAATATTTATTGACTTTTTTTTATTTAATGATTTGAAGTTTCACACAGGCATTTGATAAATTCTTTGATTGCAATAACCCAGAAAGACTTTTAAGTGATCAAGGGGTCTGTCATTTACAAAATAAAGGATCTAATATTTATTGACTTTTTTTATTTAATGGTTTGGAGTGTCACACAGGCATTTGATAAATTCTTTGATTGCAATAACCCAGAAAGACTTTTAAGTGATCAAGGGGTCTGTCATTTACAAAATAAAGGATCTAATATTTATTGACTTTTTTTATTTAATGATTTGAAGTTTCACACAGGCATTTGATAAATTCTTTAATTGCAATAACGCATAGAGACTTTTAAGTGATCAAGGGGTCTGCCATTTACAAAATAAAGGATCTAATATTTATTGACTTTTTTTTATTTAATGATTTGAAGTTTCACACAGGCATTTGATAAATTCATTAATTGCAATAACCCAGAAAGACTTTTAAGTGATCAAGGGGTCTGTCATTTACAAAATAAAGGATCTAATATTTATTGACTTTTTTTTATTTAATGATTTGAAGTTTCACACAGGTATTTGATAAATTCTTTGATTGCAATAACGCATAGAGACTTTTAAGTGATCAAGGGGTCTGTCATTTACAAAATAAAGGATCTAATATTTATTGACTTTTTTTATTTAATGGTTTGGAGTTTCACACAGGCATTTGATAAATTCTTTGATTGCAATAACCCAGAAAGACTTTTAAGTGATCAAGGGGTCTGTCATTTACAAAATAAAGGATCTAATATTTATTGACTTTTTTTATTTAATGGTTTGGAGTTTCACACAGGCATTTGATAAATTCTTTGATTGCAATAACCCAGAAAGACTTTTAAGTGATCAAGGGGTCTGTCATTTACAAAATAAAGGATCTAATATTTATTGACTTTTTTTATTTAATGGTTTGGAGTTTCACACAGGCATTTGATAAATTCTTTGATTGCAATAACCCAGAAAGACTTTTAAGTGATCAAGGGGTCTGCCATTTACAAAATAAAGGATCTAATATTTATTGACTTTTTTTATTTAATGGTTTGGAGTGTCACACAGGCATTTGATAAATTCTTTGATTGCAATAACCCAGAAAGACTTTTAAGTGATCAAGGGGTCTGTCATTTACAAAATAAAGGATCTAATATTTATTAACTTTTTATAATTTAATGATTTGAAGTTTCACACAGGCACTTGATAAATTCTTTAATTGCAATAACGCATAGAGACTTTTAAGTGATCAAGGGGTCTGTCATTTACAAAATAAAGGATCTAATATTTATTGACTTTTTTTATTTAATGATTTGAAGTTTCACACAGGCATTTGATAAATTCTTTAATTAAAATAACGCATAGAGACTTTTAAGTGATCAAAGGGTCTGTCATTTACAAAATAAAGGATCTAATATTTATTGACTTTCTTTTATTTAATGGTTTGGAGTTTCTCACAGGTATTTGATAAATTCTTTAATTGCAATAACCCAGAAAGACTTTTAAGTGATCAAGGGGTCTGTCATTTACAAAATAAAGGATCTAATATTTATTGACTTTTTTTATTTAATGATTTGAAGTTTCACACAGGCATTTGATAAATTCTTTAATTGCAATAACGCATAGAGACTTTTAAGTGATCAAGGGGTCTGTCATTTACAAAATAAAGGATCTAATATTTATTGACTTTTTTTATTTAATGGTTTGGAGTTTCACACAGGCATTTGATAAATTCTTTAATTGCAATAACCCAGAAAGACTTTTAAGTGATCAAGGGGTCTGTCATTTACAAAATAAAGGATCTAATATTTATTGACTTTTTATAATTTAATGATTTGAAGTTTCACACAGGCACTTGATAAATTCTTTAATTGCAATAACGCATAGAGACTTTTAAGTGATCAAGGGGTCTGTCATTTACAAAATAAAGGATCTAATATTTATTGACTTTTTTTATTTAATGGTTTGGAGTTTCACACAGGCATTTGATAAATTCTTTGATTGCAATAACCCAGAAAGACTTTTAAGTGATCAAGGGGTCTGTCATTTACAAAATAAAGGATCTAATATTTATTGACTTTTTTTTTATTTAATGATTTGAAGTTTCACACAGGCATTTGATAAATTCTTTAATTGCAATAACGCATAGAGACTTTTAAGTGATCAAGGGGTCTGTCATTTACAAAATAAAGGATCTAATATTTATTGACTTTTTTTATTTAATGGTTTGGAGTTTCACACAGGCATTTGATAAATTCTTTGATTGCAATAACCCAGAAAGACTTTTAAGTGATCAAGGGGTCTGTCATTTACAAAATAAAGGATCTAATATTTATTGACTTTTTTTTATTTAATGATTTGAAGTTTCACACAGGCATTTGATAAATTCTTTAATTGCAATAACGCATAGAGACTTTTAAGTGATCAAGGGGTCTGTCATTTACAAAATAAAGGATCTAATATTTATTGACTTTTTTTATTTAATGATTTGAAGTTTCACACAGGCATTTGATAAATTCTTTAATTAAAATAACCCATAGAGACTTTTAAGTGATCAAGGGGTCTGTCATTTACAAAATAAAGGATATAATATTTATTGACATTCTTTTATTTAATGGTTTGGAGTTTCACACAGGCATTTGATAAATTCTTTAATTGCAATAACCCAGAAAGACTTTTAAGTGATCAAGGGGTCTGTCATTTACAAAATAAAGGATCTAATATTTATTGACTTTTTTTTATTTAATGATTTGAAGTTTCACACAGGTATTTGATAAATTCCTTAATTGCAATAACGCATAGAGACTTTTAAGTGATCAAGGGGTCTGTCATTTACAAAATAAAGGATCTAATATTTATTGACTTTTTTTATTTAATGGTTTGGAGTTTCACACAGGCATTTGATAAATTCTTTGATTGCAATAACCCAGAAAGACTTTTAAGTGATCAAGGGGTCTGTCATTTACAAAATAAAGGATCTAATATTTATTGACTTTTTTATTTAATGGTTTGGAGTTTCACACAGGCATTTGATAAATTCTTTGATTGCAATAACCCAGAAAGACTTTTAAGTGATCAAGGGGTCTGTCATTTACAAAATAAAGGATCTAATATTTATTGACTTTTTTTATTTAATGGTTTGGAGTTTCACACAGGCATTTGATAAATTCTTTGATTGCAATAACCCAGAAAGACTTTTAAGTGATCAAGGGGTCTGTCATTTACAAAATAAAGGATCTAATATTTATTGACTTTTTTTTATTTAATGGTTTGGAGTTTCACACAGGCATTTGATAAATTCTTTAATTGCAATAACGCATAGAGACTTTTAAGTGATCAAGGGGTCTGTCATTTACAAATTTAATGGTTTGGAGTTTCACACAGGCATTTGATAAATTCTTTGATTGCAATAACCCAGAAAGACTTTTAAGTGATCAAGGGGTCTGTCATTTACAAAATAAAGGATCTAATATTTATTGACTTTTTTTTATTTAATGGTTTGGAGTTTCACACAGGCATTTGATAAATTCTTTAATTGCAATAACGCATAGAGACTTTTAAGTGATCAAGGTGTCTGTCATTTACAAAATAAAGGATCTAATATTTATTGACTTTTTTTATTTAATGGTTTGGAGTTTCACACAGGCATTTGATAAATTCTTTGATTGCAATAACCCAGAAAGACTTTTAAGTGATCAAGGGGTCTGTTATTTACAAAATAAAGGGTCTAATATTTATTGACTTTTTTTTATTTAATGATTTGAAGTTTCACACAGGCATTTGATAAATTCTTTAATTGCAATAACCCAGAAAGACTTTTAAGTGATCAAGGAGTCTGTCATTTACAAAATAAAGGATCTAATATTTATTGACTTTTTTTATTTAATGATTTGAAGTTTCACACAGGCATTTGATAAATTCTTTAATTAAAATAACGCATAGAGACTTTTAAGTGATCAAGGGGTCTGTCATTTACAAAATAAAGGATCTAATATTTATTGACTTTTTTTATTTAATGATTTGAAGTGTCACACAGGCATTTGATAAATTCTTTAATTGCAATAACCCAGAAAGACTTTTAAGTGATCAAGGGGTCTGTCATTTACAAAATAAAGGATCTAATATTTATTGACTTTTTTTTATTTAATGATTTGAAGTTTCACACAGGCATTTGATAAATTCTTTAATTGCAATAACCCAGAAAGACTTTTAAGTGATCAAGGGGTCTGTCATTTACAAAATAAAGGATCTAATATTTATTGACTTTTTTACTTAATGGTTGGGAGTTTCACACAGGCATTTGATAAATTCTTTGATTGCAATAACCCAGAAAGACTTTTAAGTGATCAAGGGATCTGTCATTTGCAAAATAAAGGATCTAATATTTATTGACTTTTTTTATTTAATGGTTTGGAGTTTCACACAGGCATTTGATAAATTCTTTGATTGCAATAACCCAGAAAGACTTTTAAGTGATCAAGGGGTCTGTCATTTACAAAATAAAGGATCTAATATTTATTGACTTTTTTTTATTTAATGGTTTGGAGTTTCACACAGGCATTTGATAAATTCTTTGATTGCAATAACCCAGAAAGACTTTTAAGTGATCAAGGGGTCTGTCATTTACAAAATAAAGGATCTAATATTTATTGTCTTTTTTTATTTAATGGTTTGGAGTTTCACACAGGCATTTGATAAATTCTTTGATTGCAATAACCCAGAAAGACTTTTAAGTGATCAAGGGGTCTGTCATTTACAAAATAAAGGGTCTAATATTTATTGACTTTTTTTTATTTAATGATTTGAAGTTTTACACAGGCATTTGATAAATTCTTTGATTGCAATAACCCAGAAAGACTTTTAAGTGATCAAGGGGTCTGTCATTTACAAAATAAAGGATCTAATATTAATTGACTTTTTTATTTAATGGTTTGGAGTGTCACACAGGCATTTGATAAATTCTTTAATTGCAATAACCCAGAAAGACTTTTAAGTGATCAAGGGGTCTGTCATTTACAAAATAAAGGATCTAATATTTATTGACTTTTTTTATTTAAAGATTTGAAGTTTCACACAGACATTTGATAAATTCTTTAATTAAAACAACGCATAGAGACTTTTAAGTGATCAAGGGGTCTGTCATTTACAAAATAAAGGATTTAATATTTATTGACTTTTTTTTATTTAATGATTTGAAGTTTCACACAGGCATTTGATAAATTCTTTGATTGCAATAACCCAGAAAGACTTTTAAGTGATCAAGGGGTCTGTCATTTACAAAATAAAGGGTCTAATATTTATTGACTTTTTTTTATTTAATGATTTGAAGTTTCACACAGGCATTTGATAAATTCTTTGATTGCAATAACCCAGAAAGACTTTTAAGTGATCAAGGGGTCTGTCATTTACAAAATAAAGGATCTAATATTAATTGACTTTTTTATTTAATGGTTTGGAGTGTCACACAGGCATTTGATAAATTCTTTAATTGCAATAACCCAGAAAGACTTTTAAGTGATCAAGGGGTCTGTCATTTACAAAATAAAGGATCTAATATTTATTGACTTTTTTTTATTTAATGATTTGAAGTTTCACACAGGCATTTGATAAATTCTTTAATTGCAATAACGCATAGAGACTTTTAAGTGATCAAGGGGTCTGTCATTTACAAAATAAAGGATCTAATATTTATTGACTTTTTTTTATTTAATGATTTGAAGTTTCACACAGGCATTTGATAAATTCTTTAATTGCAATAACCCAGAAAGACTTTTAAGTGATCAAGGGGTCTGTCATTTACAAAATAAAGGATCTAATATTTATTGACTTTTTTTATTTAATGATTTGAAGTTTCACACAGGTATTTGATAAATTCTTTAATTGCAATAACGCATAGAGACTTTTAAGTGATCAAGGGGTCTGTCATTTACAAAATAAAGGATCTAATATTTATTGACTTTTTTTATTTAATGGTTTGGAGTTTCACACAGGCATTTGATAAAATTAGAGACTTTTTGATCAAGGGGTCTGTCATTTACAAAATAAAGGATCTAATATTTATTGACTTTTTTTATTTAATGAAGTTTCACACAGGCATTTGATAAAGCTTGCAATCAAGGACTTTTAAGTGATCAAGGGGTCTGTCATTTACAAAATAAAGGATTTAATATTTATTGACTTTTTTTATTTAATGGTTTGGAGTTTCACACAGGCATTTGATAAATTCTTTGATTGCAATAACCCAGAAAGACTTTTAATTGATCAAGGGGTCTGTCATTTACAAAATAAAGGATCTAATATTTATTGACTTTTTTTATTTAATGATTTGAAGTTTCACACAGGCATTTGATAAATTCTTTGATTGCAATAACGCATAGAGACTTTTTTAAGTGATCAAGGGGTCTGTCATTTACAAAATAAAGGATCTGATTTTTATTGATTTTTTTTTATTTAATGGTTTGGAGTTTCACACAGGCATTTGATAAATTCTTTAATTGCAATAACCCAGAAAGACTTTTAAGTGATCAAGGGGTCTCTCATTTACAAAATAAAGGATCTAATATTTATTGACTTTTTTCTATTTAATGGTTTGGAGTTTCACACAGGCATTTGATAAATTCTTTAATTGCAATAACGCATAGAGACTTTTAAGTGATCAAGGGGTCTGTCATTTACAAAATAAAGGATCTAATATTTATTGACTTTTTTTATTTAATGGTTTGGAGTTTCACACAGGCATTTGGTAAATTCTTTGATTGCAATAACCCAGAAAGACTTTTAAGTGATCAAGGGGTCTGTCATTTACAAAATAAAGGGTCTAATATTTATTGACTTTTTTTATTTAATGATTTGAAGTTTCACACAGGCATTTGATAAATTCTTTAATTGCAATAACCCAGAAAGACTTTTAAGTGATCAAGGGGTCTGTCATTTACAAAATAAAGGATCTAATATTTATTGACTTTTTTTTATTTAATGGTTTGGAGTTTCACACAGGCATTTGATAAATTCTTTGATTGCAATAACCCAGAAAGACTTTTAAGTGATCAAGGGGTCTGTCATTTACAAAATAAAGGGTCTAATATTTATTGACTTTTTTTAATTTAATGATTTGAAGTTTCACACAGGCATTTGATAAATTCTTTAATTGCAATAACCCAGAAAGACTTTTAAGTGATCAAGGGGTCTGTCATTTACAAAATAAAGGATCTAATATTTATTGACTTTTTTTATTTAATGATTTGAAGTTTCACACAGACATTTGATAAATTCTTTAATTAAAATAACGCATAGAGACTTTTAAGTGATCAAGGGGTCTGTCATTTACAAAATAAAGGATTTAATATTTATTGACTTTTTTTTATTTAATGATTTAGAGACTTTTAAGTGATCAAGGGGTCTGTCATTTACAAAATAAAGGATTTAATATTTATTGACTTTTTTTTATTTAATGATTTGAAGTTTCACACAGGCATTTGATAAATTCTTTAATTGCAATAACCCAGAAAGACTTTTAAGTGATCAAGGGGTCTGTCATTTACAAAATAAAGGATCTAATATTTATTGACTTTTTTTTATTTAATGATTTGAAGTTTCACACAGGTATTTGATAAATTCTTTAATTGCAATAACGCATAGAGACTTTTAAGTGATCAAGGGGTCTGTCATTTACAAAATAAAGGATCTAATATTTATTGACTTTTTTATTTAATGGTTTGGAGTTTCACACAGGCATTTGATAAATTCTTTAATTAAAATAACGCATAGAGACTTTTAAGTGATCAAGGGGTCTGTCATTTACAAAATAAAGGATCTAATATTTATTGACTTTTTTTATTTAATGGTTTGGAGTTTCACACAGGCATTTGATAAATTCTTTGATTGCAATAACCCAGAAAGACTTTTAAGTGATCAAGGGGTCTGTCATTTACAAAATAAAGGATCTAATATTTATTGACTTTTTTTTTTATTTAATGGTTTGGAGTTTCACACAGGCATTTGATAAATTCTTTAATTGCAATAACGCATAGAGACTTTTAAGTGATCAAGGGGTCTGTCATTTACAAAATAAAGGATCTAATATTTATTGACTTTTTTTTATTTAATGATTTGAAGTTTCACACAGGCATTTGATAAATTCTTTAATTGCAATAACCCAGAAAGACTATTAAGTGATCAAGGGGTCTGTCATTTACAAAATAAAGGATCTAATATTTATTGACTTTTTTTATTTAATGGTTTGGAGTTTCACACAGGCATTTGATAAATTCTTTGATTGCAATAACCCAGAAAGACTTTTAAGTGATCAAGGGGTCTGTCATTTACAAAATAAAGGATCTAATATTTATTGACTTTTTTTTATTTAATGGTTTGGAGTTTCACACAGGCATTTGATAAATTCTTTAATTGCAATAACGCATAGAGACTTTTAAGTGATCAAGGGGTCTGTCATTTACAAAATAAAGGATCTAATATTTATTGACTTTTTTTATTTAATGGTTTGGAGTTTCACACAGGCATTGGATAAATTCTTTGATTGCAATAACCCAGAAAGACTTTTAAGTGATCAAGGGGTCTGTCATTTACAAAATAAAGGATCTAATATTTTTTGACTTTTTTATTTAATGGTTTGGAGTTTCACACAGGCATTTGATAAATTCTTTGATTGCAATAACCCAGAAAGACTTTTAAGTGAAAGGGGTCTGTCATTTTAAAGGATCTAATATTTATTGACAATAACAGGCCTTTAATTGCAATAACGCATAGAGACTTTTAAGTGATCAAGGTGTCTGTCATTTACAAAATAAAGGATCTAATATTTATTGACTTTTTTTATTTAATGGTTTGGAGTTTCACACAGGCATTTGATAAATTCTTTGATTGCAATAACCCAGAAAGAAAGTGATCAAGGGGTCTGTCATTTACAAAATAAAGGGTCTAATGAAGTTTTTTGATAAATTCTTTTTGCAATATTTAAGTGATGTCTGTCATTTTAAAGGATCTAATATTTATTGACTTTTTTTATTTAATGATTTTTCACACAGGCATTTGATAAATTCTTTAATTAAAATAACGCATAGAGACTTTTAAGTGATCAAGGGGTCTGTCATTTACAAAATAAAGGATCTAATATTTATTGACTTTTTTTTATTTAATGATTTGAAGTGTCACACAGGCATTTGATAAATTCTTTAATTGCAATAACCCAGAAAGACTTTTAAGTGATCAAGGGGTCTGTCATTTACAAAATAAAGGATCTAATATTTATTGACTTTTTTTTATTTAATGATTTGAAGTTTCACACAGGCATTTGATAAATTCTTTAATTGCAATAACCCAGAAAGACTTTTAAGTGATCAAGGGGTCTGTCATTTACAAAATAAAGGATCTAATATTTATTGACTTTTTTACTTAATGGTTGGGAGTTTCACACAGGCATTTGATAAATTCTTTGATTGCAATAACCCAGAAAGACTTTTAAGTGATCAAGGGATCTGTCATTTGCAAAATAAAGGATCTAATATTTATTGACTTTTTTTATTTAATGGTTTGGAGTTTCACACAGGCATTTGATAAATTCTTTGATTGCAATAACCCAGAAAGACTTTTAAGTGATCAAGGGGTCTGTCATTTACAAAATAAAGGATCTAATATTTATTGACTTTTTTTTATTTAATGGTTTGGAGTTTCACACAGGCATTTGATAAATTCTTTGATTGCAATAACTCAGAAAGACTTTTAAGTGATCAAGGGGTCTGTCATTTACAAAATAAAGGATCTAATATTTATTGTCTTTTTTTATTTAATGGTTTGGAGTTTCACACAGGCATTTGATAAATTCTTTGATTGCAATAACCCAGAAAGACTTTTAAGTGATCAAGGGGTCTGTCATTTACAAAATAAAGGGTCTAATATTTATTGACTTTTTTTTATTTAATGATTTGAAGTTTCACACAGGCATTTGATAAATTCTTTGATTGCAATAACCCAGAAAGACTTTTAAGTGATCAAGGGGTCTGTCATTTACAAAATAAAGGATCTAATATTTATTGACTTTTTTTATTTAATGGTTTGGAGTGTCACACAGGCATTTGATAAATTCTTTGATTGCAATAACCCAGAAAGACTTTTAAGTGATCAAGGGGTCTGTCATTTACAAAATAAAGGATCTAATATTTATTGACTTTTTTTATTTAATGATTTGGAGTTTCACACAGGCATTTGATAAATTCTTTAATTGCAATAACGCATAGAGACTTTTAAGTGATCAAGGGGTCTGCCATTTACAAAATAAAGGATCTAATATTTATTGACTTTTTTTTATTTAATGATTTGAAGTTTCACACAGGCATTTGATAAATTCATTAATTGCAATAACCCAGAAAGACTTTTAAGTGATCAAGGGGTCTGTCATTTACAAAATAAAGGATCTAATATTTATTGACTTTTTTTTATTTAATGATTTGAAGTTTCACACAGGTATTTGATAAATTCTTTGATTGCAATAACGCATAGAGACTTTTAAGTGATCAAGGGGTCTGTCATTTACAAAATAAAGGATCTAATATTTATTGACTTTTTTTATTTAATGGTTTGGAGTTTCACACAGGCATTTGATAAATTCTTTGATTGCAATAACCCAGAAAGACTTTTAAGTGATCAAGGGGTCTGTCATTTACAAAATAAAGGATCTAATATTTATTGACTTTTTTTTATTTAATGGTTTGGAGTTTCACACAGGCATTTGATAAATTCTTTGATTGCAATAACCCAGAAAGACTTTTAAGTGATCAAGGGGTCTGTCATTTACAAAATAAAGGATCTAATATTTATTGACTTTTTTTATTTAATGGTTTGGAGTTTCACACAGGCATTTGATAAATTCTTTGATTGCAATAACCCAGAAAGACTTTTAAGTGATCAAGGGGTCTGCCATTTACAAAATAAAGGATCTAATATTTATTGACTTTTTTTATTTAATGGTTTGGAGTGTCACACAGGCATTTGATAAATTCTTTGATTGCAATAACCCAGAAAGACTTTTAAGTGATCAAGGGGTCTGTCATTTACAAAATAAAGGATCTAATATTTATTAACTTTTTATAATTTAATGATTTGAAGTTTCACACAGGCACTTGATAAATTCTTTAATTGCAATAACGCATAGAGACTTTTAAGTGATCAAGGGGTCTGTCATTTACAAAATAAAGGATCTAATATTTATTGACTTTTTTTATTTAATGATTTGAAGTTTCACACAGGCATTTGATAAATTCTTTAATTAAAATAACGCATAGAGACTTTTAAGTGATCAAAGGGTCTGTCATTTACAAAATAAAGGATATAATATTTATTGACTTTCTTTTATTTAATGGTTTGGAGTTTCTCACAGGTATTTGATAAATTCTTTAATTGCAATAACCCAGAAAGACTTTTAAGTGATCAAGGGGTCTGTCATTTACAAAATAAAGGATCTAATATTTATTGACTTTTTTTATTTAATGATTTGAAGTTTCACACAGGCATTTGATAAATTCTTTGATTGCAATAACGCATAGAGACTTTTAAGTGATCAAGGGGTCTGTCATTTACAAAATAAAGGATCTAATATTTATTGACTTTTTTTATTTAATGGTTTGGAGTTTCACACAGGCATTTGATAAATTCTTTAATTGCAATAACCCAGAAAGACTTTTAAGTGATCAAGGGGTCTGTCATTTACAAAATAAAGGATCTAATATTTATTGACTTTTTATAATTTAATGATTTGAAGTTTCACACAGGCACTTGATAAATTCTTTAATTGCAATAACGCATAGAGACTTTTAAGTGATCAAGGGGTCTGTCATTTACAAAATAAAGGATCTAATATTTATTGACTTTTTTTTATTTAATGATTTGAAGTTTCACACAGGCATTTGATAAATTCTTTAATTAAAATAACGCATAGAGACTTTTAAGTGATCAAGGGGTCTGTCATTTACAAAATAAAGGATCTAATTTTTATTGACTTTTTTTTTATTTAATGATTTGAAGTTTCACACTGGCATTTGATAAATTCTTTAATTGCAATAACGCATAGAGACTTTTAAGTGATGAAGGGGTCTGTCATTTACAAAATAAAAAATCTAATATTTATTGACTTTTTTTTATTTAATGATTTGAAGTTTCACACAGGCATTTGATAAATTCTTTAATTAAAATAACGCATAGAGACTTTTAAGTGATCAAGGGGTCTGTCATTTACAAAATAAAGGATCTTTTTTTATTTAATGATTTGAAGTGTCACACAGGCATTTGATAATAACCCAGAAAGACTTTTAAGTGATCAAGGGGTCTGTCATTTTATTGACTTTTTTTTATTTAATGATTTCAAGTTTCACACAGGCATTTGATAAATTCTTTAATTGCAATAACCCAGAAAGACTTTTAAGTGATCAAGGGGTCTGTCATTTACAAAATAAAGGATCTGATTTTTATTTTTTTTTACTTAATGGTTTAGAGTTTCACACAGGCATTTGATAAATTCTTTGATTGCAATAACCCAGAAAGACTTTTAAGTGATCAAGGGGTCTGTCATTTACAAAATAAAGGATCTAATATTTATTGACTTTTTTTATTTAATGGTTTGGAGTTTCACACAGGCATTTGATAAATTCTTTGATTGCAATAACCCAGAAAGACTTTTAAGTGATCAAGGGGTCTGTCATTTACAAAATAAAGGATCTAATATTTATTGACTTTTTTTATTTAATGGTTTGGAGTTTCACACAGGCATTTGATAAATTCTTTGATTGCAATAACCCAGAAAGACTTTTAAGTGATCAAGGGGTCTGTCATTTACAAAATAAAGGATCTAATATTTATTGACTTTTTTTATTTAATGGTTTGGAGTTTCACACAGGCATTTGATAAATTCTTTGATTGCAATAACCCAGAAAGACTTTTAAGTGATCAAGGGGTCTGCCATTTACAAAATAAAGGATCTAATATTTATTGACTTTTTTTATTTAATGGTTTGGAGTTTCACACAGGCATTTGATAAATTCTTTGATTGCAATAACCCAGAAAGACTTTTAAGTGATCAAGGGGTCTGTCATTTACAAAATAAAGGATCTAATATTTATTGACTTTTTATAATTTAATGATTTGAAGTTTCACACAGGCACTTGATAAATTCTTTAATTGCAATAACGCATAGAGACTTTTAAGTGATCAAGGGGTCTGTCATTTACAAAATAAAGGATCTAATATTTATTGACTTTTTTTATTTAATGATTTGAAGTTTCACACAGGCATTTGATAAATTCTTTAATTAAAATAACGCATAGAGACTTTTAAGTGATCAAAGGGTCTGTCATTTACAAAATAAAGGATATAATATTTATTGACTTTCTTTTATTTAATGGTTTGGAGTTTCTCACAGGTATTTGATAAATTCTTTAATTGCAATAACCCAGAAAGACTTTTAAGTGATCAAGGGGTCTGTCATTTACAAAATAAAGGATCTAATATTTATTGACTTTTTTTATTTAATGATTTGAAGTTTCACACAGGCATTTGATAAATTCTTTAATTGCAATAACGCATAGAGACTTTTAAGTGATCAAGGGGTCTGTCATTTACAAAATAAAGGATCTAATATTTATTGACATTTTTTTATTTAATGGTTTGGAGTTTCACACAGGCATTTGATAAATTCTTTAATTGCAATAACCCAGAAAGACTTTTAAGTGATCAAGGGGTCTGTCATTTACAAAATAAAGGATCTAATATTTATTGACTTTTTATAATTTAATGATTTGAAGTTTCACACAGGCACTTGATAAATTCTTTAATTGCAATAACGCATAGAGACTTTTAAGTGATCAAGGGGTCTGTCATTTACAAAATAAAGGATCTAATATTTATTGACTTTTTTTTATTTAATGATTTGAAGTTTCACACAGGCATTTGATAAATTCTTTAATTAAAATAACGCATAGAGACTTTTAAGTGATCAAGGGGTCTGTCATTTACAAAATAAAGGATCTAATTTTTATTGACTTTTTTTTTATTTAATGATTTGAAGTTTCACACTGGCATTTGATAAATTCTTTAATTGCAATAACGCATAGAGACTTTTAAGTGATGAAGGGGTCTGTCATTTACAAAATAAAGGATCTAATATTTATTGACTTTTTTTTATTTAATGATTTGAAGTTTCACACAGGCATTTGATAAATTCTTTAATTAAAATAACGCATAGAGACTTTTAAGTGATCAAGGGGTCTGTCATTTACAAAATAAAGGATCTAATATTTATTGACTTTTTTTTTATTTAATGACTTCAAGTTTCACACAGGCATTTGATAAATTCTTTAATTGCAATAACCCAGAAAGACTTTTTTTAAGTGATCAAGGGGTCTGTCATTTACAAAATAAAGAGTCTGATTTTTATTTTTTTTTACTTTATGGTTTAGAGTTTCACACAGGCATTTGATAAATTCTTTGATTGCAATAACCCAGAAAGACTTTTAAGTGATCAAGGGGTCTGCCATTTACAAAATAAAGGATCTAATATTTATTGACTTTTTTTATTTAATGGTTTGGAGTTTCACACAGGCATTTGATAAATTCTTTGATTGCAATAACCCAGAAAGACTTTTAAGTGATCAAGGGGTCTGTCATTTACAAAATAAAGGATCTAATATTTATTGACTTTTTTTATTTAATGGTTTGGAGTTTCACACAGGCATTTGATAAATTCTTTAATTGCAATAACCCAGAAAGACTTTTAAGTGATCAAGGGGTCTGTCATTTACAAAATAAAGGATCTAATATTTATTGACTTTTTATAATTTAATGATTTGAAGTTTCGCACAGGCATTTGATAAATTCTTTAATTGCAATAACGCATAGAGACTTTTAAGTGATCAAGGGGTCTGTCATTTACAAAATAAAGGATCTAATATTTATTGACTTTTTTTATTTAATAGTTTGGAGTTTCACACAGGCATTTGATAAATTCTTTGATTGCAATAACCCAGAAAGACTTTTAAGTGATCAAGGGGTCTGTCATTTACAAAATAAAGGATCTAATATTTATTGACTTTTTTTATTTAATAGTTTGGAGTTTCACACAGGCATTTGATAAATTCTTTGATTGCAATAACCCAGAAAGACTTAAGTGATCAAGGGGTCTGTCATTTACAAAATAAAGGATCTAATATTTATTGTCTTTTTTTATTTAATGATTTGAAGTTTCACACAGGCATTTGATAAATTCTTTAATTGCAATAACCCAGAAAGACTTTTAAGTGATCAAGGGGTCTGTCATTTACAAAATAAAGGATCTAATATTTATTGACTTTTTTTTATTTAATGATTTGAAGTTTCACACAGGCATTTGATAAATTCTTTAATTGCAATAACCCAGAAAGACTTTTAAGTGATCAAGGGGTCTGTCATTTACAAAATAAAGGATCTAATATTTATTGACTTTTTTACTTAATGGTTGGGAGTTTCACACAGGCATTTGATAAATTCTTTGATTGCAATAACCCAGAAAGACTTTTAAGTGATCAAGGGATCTGTCATTTGCAAAATAAAGGATCTAATATTTATTGACTTTTTTTATTTAATGGTTTGGAGTTTCACACAGGCATTTGATAAATTCTTTGATTGCAATAACCCAGAAAGACTTTTAAGTGATCAAGGGGTCTGTCATTTACAAAATAAAGGATCTAATATTTATTGACTTTTTTTTATTTAATGGTTTGGAGTTTCACACAGGCATTTGATAAATTCTTTGATTGCAATAACCCAGAAAGACTTTTAAGTGATCAAGGGGTCTGTCATTTACAAAATAAAGGATCTAATATTTATTGTCTTTTTTTATTTAATGGTTTGGAGTTTCACACAGGCATTTGATAAATTCTTTGATTGCAATAACCCAGAAAGACTTTTAAGTGATCAAGGGGTCTGTCATTTACAAAATAAAGGATCTAATATTTATTGACTTTTTTTTATTTAATGATTTGAAGTTTCACACAGGCATTTGATAAATTCTTTGATTGCAATAACCCAGAAAGACTTTTAAGTGATCAAGGGGTCTGTCATTTACAAAATAAAGGATCTAATATTTATTGACTTTTTTTATTTAATGGTTTGGAGTGTCACACAGGCATTTGATAAATTCTTTGATTGCAATAACCCAGAAAGACTTTTAAGTGATCAAGGGGTCTGTCATTTACAAAATAAAGGATCTAATATTTATTGACTTTTTTTATTTAATGATTTGAAGTTTCACACAGGCATTTGATAAATTCTTTAATTGCAATAACGCATAGAGACTTTTAAGTGATCAAGTGGTCTGCCATTTACAAAATAAAGGATCTAATATTTATTGACTTTTTTTTATTTAATGATTTGAAGTTTCACACAGGCATTTGATAAATTCATTATTTGCAATAACCCAGAAAGACTTTTAAGTGATCAAGGGGTCTGTCATTTACAAAATAAAGGATCTAATATTTATTGACTTTTTTTTATTTAATGATTTGAAGTTTCACACAGGTATTTGATAAATTCTTTGATTGCAATAACCCAGAAAGACTTTTAAGTGATCAAGGGGTCTGTCATTTACAAAATAAAGGATCTAATATTTATTGACTTTTTTTATTTAATGGTTTGGAGTTTCACACAGGCATTTGATAAATTCTTTGATTGCAATAACCCAGAAAGACTTTTAAGTGATCAAGGGGTCTGTCATTTACAAAATAAAGGATCTAATATTTATTGACTTTTTTTATTTAATGGTTTGGAGTTTCACACAGGCATTTGATAAATTCTTTGATTGCAATAACCCAGAAAGACTTTTAAGTGATCAAGGGGTCTGTCATTTACAAAATAAAGGATCTAATATTTATTGACTTTTTTTATTTAATGGTTTGGAGTTTCACACAGGCATTTGATAAATTCTTTGATTGCAATAACCCAGAAAGACTTTTAAGTGATCAAGGGGTCTGCCATTTACAAAATAAAGGATCTAATATTTATTGACTTTTTTTATTTAATGGTTTGGAGTGTCACACAGGCATTTGATAAATTCTTTGATTGCAATAACCCAGAAAGACTTTTAAGTGATCAAGGGGTCTGTCATTTACAAAATAAAGGATCTAATATTTATTGACTTTTTATAATTTAATGATTTGAAGTTTCACACAGGCACTTGATAAATTCTTTAATTGCAATAACGCATAGAGACTTTTAAGTGATCAAGGGGTCTGTCATTTACAAAATAAAGGATCTAATATTTATTGACTTTTTTTTATTTAATGATTTGAAGTTTCACACAGGCATTTGATAAATTCTTTAATTAAAATAACGCATAGAGACTTTTAAGTGATCAAAGGGTCTGTCATTTACAAAATAAAGGATATAATATTTATTGACTTTCTTTTATTTAATGGTTTGGAGTTTCTCACAGGTATTTGATAAATTCTTTAATTGCAATAACCCAGAAAGACTTTTAAGTGATCAAGGGGTCTGTCATTTACAAAATAAAGGATCTAATATTTATTGACTTTTTTTATTTAATGATTTGAAGTTTCACACAGGCATTTGATAAATTCTTTAATTGCAATAACGCATAGAGACTTTTAAGTGATGAAGGGGTCTGTCATTTACAAAATAAAGGATCTAATATTTATTGACTTTTTTTTATTTAATGGTTTGGAGTTTGACACAGGCATTTGATAAATTCTTTAATTGCAATAACCCAGAAAGACTTTTAAGTGATCAAGGGGTCTGTCATTTACAAAATAAAGGATCTAATATTTATTGACTTTTTATAATTTAATGATTTGAAGTTTCACACAGGCACTTGATAAATTCTTTAATTGCAATAACGCATAGAGACTTTTAAGTGATCAAGGGGTCTGTCATTTACAAAATAAAGGATCTAATATTTATTGACTTTTTTTTTATTTAATGATTTGAAGTTTCACACAGGCATTTGATAAATTCTTTAATTAAAATAACGCATAGAGACTTTTAAGTGATCAAGGGGTCTGTCATTTACAAAATAAAGGATCTAATTTTTATTGACTTTTTTTTTATTTAATGATTTGAAGTTTCACACAGGCATTTGATAAATTCTTTAATTGCAATAACCCAGAAAGATTTTTAAGTGATCAAGGGGTCTGCCATTTACAAAATAAAGGATCTAATATTTATTGACTTTTTTTATTTAATGGTTTGGAGTTTCACACAGGCATTTGATAAATTCTTTGATTGCAATAACCCAGAAAGACTTTTAAGTGATCAAGGGGTCTGTCATTTACAAAATAAAGGATCTAATATTTATTGACTTTTTTTATTTAATGGTTTGGAGTTTCACACAGGCATTTGATAAATTCTTTGATTGCAATAACCCAGAAAGACTTTTAAGTGATCAAGGGGTCTGTCATTTACAAAATAAAGGATCTAATATTTATTGACTTTTTTTATTTAATGGTTTGGAGTTTCACACAGGCATTTGATAAATTCTTTAATTGCAATAACCCAGAAAGACTTTTAAGTGATCAAGGGGTCTGTCATTTACAAAATAAAGGATCTAATATTTATTGACTTTTTTTATTTAATAGTTTGGAGTTTCACACAGGCATTTGATAAATTCTTTGATTGCAATAACCCAGAAAGACTTAAGTGATCAAGGGGTCTGTCATTTACAAAATAAAGGATCTAATATTTATTGTCTTTTTTTATTTAATGATTTGAAGTTTCACACAGGCATTTGATAAATTCTTTAATTGCAATAACCCAGAAAGACTTTTAAGTGATCAAGGGGTCTGTCATTTACAAAATAAAGGATCTAATATTTATTGACTTTTTTTTATTTAATGATTTGAAGTTTCACACAGGTATTTGATAAATTCTTTAATTGCAATAACGCATAGAGACTTTTAAGTGATCAAGGGGTCTGTCATTTACAAAATAAAGGATCTAATATTTATTGACTTTTTTTATTTAATGGTTTGGAGTTTAACACAGGCATTTGATAAATTCTTTGATTGCAATAACCCAGAAAGACTTTTAAGTGATCAAGGGGTCTGTCATTTACAAAATAAAGGATCTAATATTTATTGACTTTTTTATTTAATGGTTTGGAGTTTCACACAGGCATTTGATAAATTCTTTGATTGCAATAACCCAGAAGGACTTAAGTGATCAAGGGGTCTGTCATTTACAAAATAAAGGATCTAATATTTATTGACTTTTTTTATTTAATGGTTTGGAGTTTCACACAGGCATTTGATAAATTCTTTGATTGCAATAACCCAGAAAGACTTTTAAGTGATCAAGGGGTCTGTCATTTACAAAATAAAGGGTCTAATATTTATTGACTTTTTTTATTTAATGATTTGAAGTTTCACACAGGCATTTGATAAATTGTTTGATTGCAATAACCCAGAAAGACTTTTAAGTGATCAAGGGGTCTGTCATTTACAAAATAAAGGATCTAATATTTATTGACTTTTTTTATTTAATGGTTTGGAGTTTCACACAGGCATTTGATAAATTCTTTGATTGCAATAACCCAGAAAGACTTTTAAGTGATCAAGGGGTCTGTCATTTACAAAATAAAGGATCTAATATTTATTGACTTTTTTTTATTTAATGGTTTGGAGTTTCACACAGGCATTTGATAAATTCTTTGATTGCAATAACCCAGAAAGACTTTTAAGTGATCAAGGGGTCTGTCATTTACAAAATAAAGGGTCTAATATTTATTGACTTTTTTTTATTTAATGATTTGAAGTTTCACACAGGCATTTGATAAATTCTTTAATTGCAATAACCCAGAAAGACTTTTAAGTGATCAAGGGGTCTGTCATTTACAAAATAAAGGATCTAATATTTATTGACTTTTTTTATTTAATGATTTGAAGTTTCACACAGGCATTTGATAAATTCTTTAATTAAAATAACGCATAGAGACTTTTAAGTGATCAAGGGGTCTGTCATTTACAAAATAAAGGATCTAATATTTATTGACTTTTTTTTATTTAATGATTTGAAGTGTCACACAGGCATTTGATAAATTCTTTAATTGCAATAACCCAGAAAGACTTTTAAGTGATCAAGGGGTCTGTCATTTACAAAATAAAGGATCTAATATTTATTGACTTTTTTTTATTTAATGATTTGAAGTTTCACACAGGCATTTGATAAATTCTTTAATTGCAATAACGCATAGAGACTTTTAAGTGATCAAGGGGTCTGTCATTTACAAAATAAAGGATCTAATATTTATTGACTTTTTTATTTAATGGTTTGGAGTTTCACACAGGCATTTGATAAATTCTTTGATTGCAATAACCCAGAAAGACTTTTAAGTGATCAAGGGATCTGTCATTTGCAAAATAAAGGATCTAATATTTATTGATTTTTTTTATTTAATGGTTTGGAGTTTCACACAGGCATTTGATAAATTCTTTGATTGCAATAACCCAGAAAGACTTTTAAGTGATCAAGGGGTCTGTCATTTACAAAATAAAGGATCTAATATTTATTGACTTTTTTTTATTTAATGGTTTGGAGTTTCACACAGGCATTTGATAAATTCTTTGATTGCAATAACCCAGAAAGACTTTTAAGTGATCAAGGGGTCTGTCATTTACAAAATAAAAGATCTAATATTTATTGTCTTTTTTTATTTAATGGTTTGGAGTTCCACACAGGCATTTGATAAATTCTTTGATTGCAATAACCCAGAAAGACTTTTAAGTGATCAAGGGGTCTGTCATTTACAAAATAAAGGGTCTAATATTTATTGACTTTTTTTTATTTAATGATTTGAAGTTTCACACAGGCATTTGATAAATTCTTTGATTGCAATAACCCAGAAAGACTTTTAAGTGATCAAGGGGTCTGTCATTTACAAAATAAAGGATCTAATATTTATTGACTTTTTTTATTTAATGGTTTGGAGTGTCACACAGGCATTTGATAAAGTCTTTGATTGCAATAACCCAGAAAGACTTTTAAGTGATCAAGGGGTCTGTCATTTACAAAATAAAGGATCTAATATTTATTGACTTTTTTTATTTAATGATTTGAAGTTTCACACAGGCATTTGATAAATTCTTTAATTGCAATAACGCATAGAGACTTTTAAGTGATCAAAGGGTCTGCCATTTGCAAAATAAAGGATCTAATATTTATTGACTTTTTTTTTATGTAATGATTTGAAGTTTCACACAGGCATTTGATAAATTCTTTAATTGCAATAACCCAGAAAGACTTTTTATTGACTTTTTTTATTTAATGGTTTGGAGTTTCACACAGGCATTTGATAAATTCTTTGATTGCAATAACCCAGAAAGACTTAAGTGATCAAGGGGTCTGTCATTTACAAAATAAAGGATCTAATATTTATTGTCTTTTTTTATTTAATGGTTTGGAGTTTCACACAGGCATTTGATAAATTCTTTGATTGCAATAACCCAGAAAGACTTTTAAGTGATCAAGGGGTCTGTCATTTACAAAATAAAGGATCTAATTTTTATTGACTTTTTTTATTTAATGATTTGAAGTTTCACACAGGCATTTGATAAATTCTTTAATTGCAATAACGCATAGAGACTTTTAAGTGATCAAGGGGTCTGTCATTTACAAAATAAAGGATATAATATTTATTGACTTTTTTTATTTAATGGTTTGGAGTTTCACACAGGCATTTGATAAATTCTTTGATTGCAATAACCCAGAAAGACTTTTAAGTAATCAAGGGGTCTGTCATTTACAAAATAAAGGATCTAATATTTATTGACTTTTTTTTATTTAATGGTTTGGAGTTTCACACAGGCATTTGATAAATTCTTTAATTGCAATAACCCAGAAAGACTTTTAAGTGATCAAGGGGTCTGTCATTTACAAAATAAAGGATCTAATATTTATTGACTTTTTTTATTTAATGATTTGAAGTTTCACACAGGCACTTGATAAATTCTTTAATTGCAATAATGCATAGAGACTTTTAAGTGATCAAGGGGTCTGTCATTTACAAAATAAAGGATCTAATATTTATTGACTTTTTTTTATTTAATGATTTGAAGTTTCACACAGGCATTTGATAAATTCTTTAATTGCAATAACCCAGAAAGACTTTTAAGTGATCAAGAGGTCTGTCATTTACAAAATAAAGGATCTAATATTTATTGACTTTTTTTATTTAATGGTTTGGAGTTTCACACAGGCATTTGATAAATTCTTTGATTGCAATAACGCATAGAGACTTTTTTAAGTGATCAAGGGGTCTGTCATTTACAAAATAAAGGATCTAATATTTATTGACTTTTTTTATTTAATGGTTTGGAGTTGCACACAGGCATTTGATAAATTCTTTGATTGCAATAACTCAGAAAGACTTTCAAGTGATCAAGGGGTCTGTCATTTACAAAATAAAGGATCTAATATTAATTGACTTTTTTTATTTAATGATTTGAAGTTTCACACAGGCATTTGATAAATTCTTTGATTGCAATAACCCAGAAAGACTTTTAAGTGATCAAGGGGTCTGTCATTTACAAAATAAAGGATCTAATATTTATTGACTTTTTTTATTTAATGATTTGGAGTTTCGCACAGGCATTTGATAAATTCTTTGATTGCAATAACCCAAAAAGACTTTTAAGTGATCAAGGGGTCTGTCATTTACAAAATAAAGGATCTAATATTTATTGACTTTTTTTATTTAATGGTTTGGAGTTTCACACAGGCATTTGATAAATTCTTTGATTGCAATAACCCAGAAAGACTTTTAAGTGATCAAGGGGTCTGTCATTTACAAAATAAAGGATCTAATATTTATTGACTTTTTTTTATTTAATGGTTTGGAGTTTCACACAGGCATTTGATAAATTCTTTAATTGCAATAACCCAGAAAGACTTTTAAGTGATCAAGGGGTCTGTCATTTACAAAATAAAGGATCTAATATTTAATGACTTTTTATAATTTAATGATTTGAAGTTTCACACAGGCACTTGATAAATTCTTTAATTGCAATAACTCAAAAAGACTTTTAAGTGATCAAGGGGTCTGTCATTTACAAAATAAAGGATCTAATATTTATTGACTTTTTTTATTTAATGATTTGAAGTTTCACACAGGCATTTGATAAATTCTTTGATTGCAATAACCCAGAAAGACTTTTAAGTGATCAAGGGGTCTGTCATTTACAAAATAAAGGATCTAATATTTATTGACTTTTTATAATTTAATGATTTGAAGTTTCACACAGGCACTTGATAAATTCTTTAATTGCAATAACGCATAGAGACTTTTAAGTGATCAAGGGGTCTGTCATTTACAAAATAAAGGATCTAATATTTATTGACTTTTAAGTGATCAAGGGGTTTTTTTATTTAATGATTTGAAGTTTCACACAGGCATTTGATAAATTCTTTAATTAAAATAACGCATAGAGACTTTTAAGTGATCAAGGGGTCTGTCATTTACAAAATAAAGGATCTAATTTTTATTGACTTTTTTTTTTATTTAATGATTTGAAGTTTCACACTGGCATTTGATAAATTCTTTAATTGCAATAACGCATAGAGACTTTTAAGTGATGAAGGGGTCTGTCATTTACAAAATAAAGGATCTAATATTTATTGACTTTTTTTTATTTAATGATTTGAAGTTTCACACAGGCATTTGATAAATTCTTTAATTAAAATAACGCATAGAGACTTTGAAGTGATCAAAGGGTCTGTCATTTACAAAATAAAGGATATAATATTTATTGACTTTTTTTTTATTTAATGACTTCAAGTTTCACACAGGCATTTGATAAATTCTTTAATTGCAATAACCCAGAAAGACTTTTTTTAAGTGATCAAGGGGTCTGTCATTTACAAAATAAAGAGTCTGATTTTTATTTTTTTTTACTTTATGGTTTAGAGTTTCACACAGGCATTTGATAAATTCTTTGATTGCAATAACCCAGAAAGACTTTTAAGTGATCAAGGGGTCTGCCATTTACAAAATAAAGGATCTAATATTTATTGACTTTTTTTATTTAATGGTTTGGAGTTTCACACAGGCATTTGATAAATTCTTTGATTGCAATAACCCAGAAAGACTTTTAAGTGATCAAGGGGTCTGTCATTTACAAAATAAAGGATCTAATATTTATTGACTTTTTTTATTTAATGGTTTGGAGTTTCACACAGGCATTTGATAAATTCTTTAATTGCAATAACCCAGAAAGACTTTTAAGTGATCAAGGGGTCTGTCATTTACAAAATAAAGGATCTAATATTTATTGACTTTTTATAATTTAATGATTTGAAGTTTCGCACAGGCACTTGATAAATTCTTTAATTGCAATAACGCATAGAGACTTTTAAGTGATCAAGGGGTCTGTCATTTACAAAATAAAGGATCTAATATTTATTGACTTTTTTTATTTAATAGTTTGGAGTTTCACACAGGCATTTGATAAATTCTTTGATTGCAATAACCCAGAAAGACTTAAGTGATCAAGGGGTCTGTCATTTACAAAATAAAGGATCTAATATTTATTGTCTTTTTTTATTTAATGATTTGAAGTTTCACACAGGCATTTGATAAATTCTTTAATTGCAATAACCCAGAAAGACTTTTAAGTGATCAAGGGGTCTGTCATTTACAAAATAAAGGATCTAATATTTATTGACTTTTTTTTATTTAATGATTTGAAGTTTCACACAGGCATTTGATAAATTCTTTAATTGCAATAACCCAGAAAGACTTTTAAGTGATCAAGGGGTCTGTCATTTACAAAATAAAGGATCTAATATTTATTGACTTTTTTTATTTAATGGTTTGGAGTTTCACACAGGCATTTGATAAATTCTTTGATTGCAATAACGCATAGAGACTTTTTTAAGTGATCAAGGGGTCTGTCATTTACAAAATAAAGGATCTAATATTTATTGACTTTTTTTATTTAATGGTTTGGAGTTGCACACAGGCATTTGATAAATTCTTTGATTGCAATAACTCAGAAAGACTTTCAAGTGATCAAGGGGTCTGTCATTTACAAAATAAAGGATCTAATATTAATTGACTTTTTTTATTTAATGATTTGAAGTTTCACACAGGCATTTGATAAATTCTTTGATTGCAATAACCCAGAAAGACTTTTAAGTGATCAAGGGGTCTGTCATTTACAAAATAAAGGATCTAATATTTATTGACTTTTTTTATTTAATGATTTGGAGTTTCGCACAGGCATTTGATAAATTCTTTGATTGCAATAACCCAAAAAGACTTTTAAGTGATCAAGGGGTCTGTCATTTACAAAATAAAGGATCTAATATTTATTGACTTTTTTTATTTAATGGTTTGGAGTTTCACACAGGCATTTGATAAATTCTTTGATTGCAATAACCCAGAAAGACTTTTAAGTAATCAAGGGGTCTGTCATTTACAAAATAAAGGATCTAATATTTATTGACTTTTTTTTATTTAATGGTTTGGAGTTTCACACAGGCATTTGATAAATTCTTTAATTGCAATAACCCAGAAAGACTTTTAAGTGATCAAGGGGTCTGTCATTTACAAAATAAAGGATCTAATATTTAATGACTTTTTATAATTTAATGATTTGAAGTTTCACACAGGCACTTGATAAATTCTTTAATTGCAATAACTCAAAAAGACTTTTAAGTGATCAAGGGGTCTGTCATTTACAAAATAAAGGATCTAATATTTATTGACTTTTTTTATTTAATGATTTGAAGTTTCACACAGGCATTTGATAAATTCTTTGATTGCAATAACTCAAAAAGACTTTTAAGTGATCAAGGGGCCTGTCATTTACAAAATAAAGGATCTAATATTTATTGACTTTTTATAATTTAATGATTTGAAGTTTCACACAGGCACTTGATAAATTCTTTAATTGCAATAACGCATAGAGACTTTTAAGTGATCAAGGGGTCTGTCATTTACAAAATAAAGGATCTAATATTTATTGACTTTTTTTTATTTAATGATTTGAAGTTTCACACAGGCATTTGATAAATTCTTTAATTAAAATAACGCATAGAGACTTTTAAGTGATCAAGGGGTCTGTCATTTACAAAATAAAGGATCTAATTTTTATTGACTTTTTTTTTATTTAATGATTTGAAGTTTCACATTGGCATTTGATAAATTCTTTAATTGCAATAACGCATAGAGACTTTTAAGTGATGAAGGGGTCTGTCATTTACAAAATAAAGGATCTAATATTTATTGACTTTTTTTTATTTAATGATTTGAAGTTTCACACAGGCATTTGATAAATTCTTTAATTAAAATAACGCATAGAGACTTTTAAGTGATCAAAGGGTCTGTCATTTACAAAATAAAGGATATAATATTTATTGACTTTTTTTTTATTTAATGACTTCAAGTTTCACACAGGCATTTGATAAATTCTTTAATTGCAATAACCCAGAAAGACTTTTTTTAAGTGATCAAGGGGTCTGTCATTTACAAAATAAAGAGTCTGATTTTTATTTTTTTTTACTTTATGGTTTAGAGTTTCACACAGGCATTTGATAAATTCTTTGATTGCAATAACCCAGAAAGACTTTTAAGTGATCAAGGGGTCTGCCATTTACAAAATAAAGGATCTAATATTTATTGACTTTTTTTATTTAATGGTTTGGAGTTTCACACAGGCATTTGATAAATTCTTTGATTGCAATAACCCAGAAAGACTTTTAAGTGATCAAGGGGTCTGTCATTTACAAAATAAAGGATCTAATATTTATTGACTTTTTTTATTTAATGGTTTGGAGTTTCACACAGGCATTTGATAAATTCTTTAATTGCAATAACCCAGAAAGACTTTTAAGTGATCAAGGGGTCTGTCATTTACAAAATAAAGGATCTAATATTTATTGACTTTTTATAATTTAATGATTTGAAGTTTCGCACAGGCACTTGATAAATTCTTTAATTGCAATAACGCATAGAGACTTTTAAGTGATCAAGGGGTCTGTCATTTACAAAATAAAGGATCTAATATTTATTGACTTTTTTTATTTAATAGTTTGGAGTTTCACACAGGCATTTGATAAATTCTTTGATTGCAATAACCCAGAAAGACTTAAGTGATCAAGGGGTCTGTCATTTACAAAATAAAGGATCTAATATTTATTGTCTTTTTTTATTTAATGATTTGAAGTTTCACACAGGCATTTGATAAATTCTTTAATTGCAATAACCCAGAAAGACTTTTAAGTGATCAAGGGGTCTGTCATTTACAAAATAAAGGATCTAATATTTATTGACTTTTTTTTATTTAATGATTTGAAGTTTCACACAGGCATTTGATAAATTCTTTAATTGCAATAACCCAGAAAGACTTTTAAGTGATCAAGGGGTCTGTCATTTACAAAATAAAGGATCTAATATTTATTGACTTTTTTACTTAATGGTTGGGAGTTTCACACAGGCATTTGATAAATTCTTTGATTGCAATAACCCAGAAAGACTTTTAAGTGATCAAGGGATCTGTCATTTGCAAAATAAAGGATCTAATATTTATTGACTTTTTTTATTTAATGGTTTGGAGTTTCACACAGGCATTTGATAAATTCTTTGATTGCAATAACCCAGAAAGAATTTTAAGTGATCAAGGGGTCTGTCATTTACAAAATAAAGGATCTAATATTTATTGACTTTTTTTTATTTAATGGTTTGGAGTTTCACACAGGCATTTGATAAATTCTTTGATTGCAATAACCCAGAAAGACTTTTAAGTGATCAAGGGGTCTGTCATTTACAAACTAAAGGATCTAATATTTATTGTCTTTTTTTATTTAATGGTTTGGAGTTTCACACAGGCATTTGATAAATTCTTTGATTGCAATAACCCAGAAAGACTTTTAAGTGATCAAGGGGTCTGTCATTTACAAAATAAAGGATCTAATATTTATTGACTTTTTTTATTTAATGGTTTGGAGTGTCACACAGGCATTTGATAAATTCTTTGATTGCAATAACCCAGAAAGACTTTTAAGTGATCAAGGGGTCTGTCATTTACAAAATAAAGGATCTAATATTTATTGACTTTTTTTATTTAATGATTTGAAGTTTCACACAGGCATTTGATAAATTCTTTAATTGCAATAACGCATAGAGACTTTTAAGTGATCAAGTGGTCTGCCATTTACAAAATAAAGGATCTAATATTTATTGACTTTTTTTTATTTAATGATTTGAAGTTTCACACAGGCATTTGATAAATTCATTAATTGCAATAACCCAGAAAGACTTTTAAGTGATCAAGGGGTCTGTCATTTACAAAATAAAGGATCTAATATTTATTGACTTTTTTTTATTTAATGATTTGAAGTTTCACACAGGTATTTGATAAATTCTTTGATTGCAATAACCCAGAAAGACTTTTAAGTGATCAAGGGGTCTGTCATTTACAAAATAAAGGATCTAATATTTATTGACTTTTTTTATTTAATGGTTTGGAGTTTCACACAGGCATTTGATAAATTCTTTGATTGCAATAACCCAGAAAGACTTTTAAGTGATCAAGGGGTCTGTCATTTACAAAATGAAGGATCTAATATTTATTGACTTTTTTATTTAATGGTTTGGAGTTTCACACAGGCATTTGATAAATTCTTTGATTGCAATAACCCAGAAAGACTTTTAAGTGATCAAGGGGTCTGCCATTTACAAAATAAAGGATCTAATATTTATTGACTTTTTTTATTTAATGGTTTGGAGTGTCACACAGGCATTTGATAAATTCTTTGATTGCAATAACCCAGAAAGACTTTTAAGTGATCAAGGGGTCTGTCATTTACAAAATAAAGGATCTAATATTTATTGACTTTTTATAATTTAATGATTTGAAGTTTCACACAGGCACTTGATAAATTCTTTAATTGCAATAACGCATAGAGACTTTTAAGTGATCAAGGGGTCTGTCATTTACAAAATAAAGGATCTAATATTTATTGACTTTTTTTTATTTAATGATTTGAAGTTTCACACAGGCATTTGATAAATTCTTTAATTAAAATAACGCATAGAGACTTTTAAGTGATCAAAGGGTCTGTCATTTACAAAATAAAGGATATAATATTTATTGACTTTCTTTTATTTAATGGTTTGGAGTTTCTCACAGGTATTTGATAAATTCTTTGATTGCAATAACCCAGAAAGACTTTTAAGTGATCAAGGGGTCTGTCATTTACAAAATAAAGGATCTAATATTTATTGACTTTTTTTTATTTAATGGTTTGGAGTTTCACACAGGCATTTGATAAATTCTTTAATTGCAATAACCCAGAAAGACTTTTAAGTGATCAAGGGGTCTGTCATTTACAAAATAAAGGATCTAATATTTAATGACTTTTTATAATTTAATGATTTGAAGTTTCACACAGGCACTTGATAAATTCTTTAATTGCAATAACTCAAAAAGACTTTTAAGTGATCAAGGGGTCTGTCATTTACAAAATAAAGGATCTAATATTTATTGACTTTTTTTATTTAATGATTTGAAGTTTCACACAGGCATTTGATAAATTCTTTGATTGCAATAACCCAGAAAGACTTTTAAGTGATCAAGGGGTCTGTCATTTACAAAATAAAGGATCTAATATTTATTGACTTTTTATAATTTAATGATTTGAAGTTTCACACAGGCACTTGATAAATTCTTTAATTGCAATAACCCAGAAAGACTTTTAAGTGATCAAGGGGTCTGTCATTTACAAAATAAAGGATCTAATATTTATTGACTTTTTTTTATTTAATGATTTGAAGTTTCACACAGGCATTTGATAAATTCTTTAATTGCAATAACCCAGAAAGACTTTTAAGTGATCAAGGGGTCTGTCATTTACAAAATAAAGGATCTAATATTTATTGACTTTTTTACTTAATGGTTGGGAGTTTCACACAGGCATTTGATAAATTCTTTGATTGCAATAACCCAGAAAGACTTTTAAGTGATCAAGGGGTCTGTCATTTACAAACTAAAGGATCTAATATTTATTGTCTTTTTTTATTTAATGGTTTGGAGTTTCACACAGGCATTTGATAAATTCTTTGATTGCAATAACCCAGAAAGACTTTTAAGTGATCAAGGGGTCTGTCATTTACAAAATAAAGGATCTAATATTTATTGACTTTTTTTATTTAATGGTTTGGAGTGTCACACAGGCATTTGATAAATTCTTTGATTGCAATAACCCAGAAAGACTTTTAAGTGATCAAGGGGTCTGTCATTTACAAAATAAAGGATCTAATATTTATTGACTTTTTTTATTTAATGATTTGAAGTTTCACACAGGCATTTGATAAATTCTTTAATTGCAATAACGCATAGAGACTTTTAAGTGATCAAGTGGTCTGCCATTTACAAAATAAAGGATCTAATATTTATTGACTTTTTTTTATTTAATGATTTGAAGTTTCACACAGGCATTTGATAAATTCATTAATTGCAATAACCCAGAAAGACTTTTAAGTGATCAAGGGGTCTGTCATTTACAAAATAAAGGATCTAATATTTATTGACTTTTTTTTATTTAATGATTTGAAGTTTCACACAGGTATTTGATAAATTCTTTGATTGCAATAACCCAGAAAGACTTTTAAGTGATCAAGGGGTCTGTCATTTACAAAATAAAGGATCTAATATTTATTGACTTTTTTTATTTAATGGTTTGGAGTTTCACACAGGCATTTGATAAATTCTTTGATTGCAATAACCCAGAAAGACTTTTAAGTGATCAAGGGGTCTGTCATTTACAAAATAAAGGATCTAATATTTATTGACTTTTTTATTTAATGGTTTGGAGTTTCACACAGGCATTTGATAAATTCTTTGATTGCAATAACCCAGAAAGACTTTTAAGTGATCAAGGGGTCTGCCATTTACAAAATAAAGGATCTAATATTTATTGACTTTTTTTATTTAATGGTTTGGAGTGTCACACAGGCATTTGATAAATTCTTTGATTGCAATAACCCAGAAAGACTTTTAAGTGATCAAGGGGTCTGTCATTTACAAAATAAAGGATCTAATATTTATTGACTTTTTATAATTTAATGATTTGAAGTTTCACACAGGCACTTGATAAATTCTTTAATTGCAATAACGCATAGAGACTTTTAAGTGATCAAGGGGTCTGTCATTTACAAAATAAAGGATCTAATATTTATTGACTTTTTTTTATTTAATGATTTGAAGTTTCACACAGGCATTTGATAAATTCTTTAATTAAAATAACGCATAGAGACTTTTAAGTGATCAAAGGGTCTGTCATTTACAAAATAAAGGATATAATATTTATTGACTTTCTTTTATTTAATGGTTTGGAGTTTCTCACAGGTATTTGATAAATTCTTTGATTGCAATAACCCAGAAAGACTTTTAAGTGATCAAGGGGTCTGTCATTTACAAAATAAAGGATCTAATATTTATTGACTTTTTTTTATTTAATGGTTTGGAGTTTCACACAGGCATTTGATAAATTCTTTAATTGCAATAACCCAGAAAGACTTTTAAGTGATCAAGGGGTCTGTCATTTACAAAATAAAGGATCTAATATTTAATGACTTTTTATAATTTAATGATTTGAAGTTTCACACAGGCACTTGATAAATTCTTTAATTGCAATAACTCAAAAAGACTTTTAAGTGATCAAGGGGTCTGTCATTTACAAAATAAAGGATCTAATATTTATTGACTTTTTTTATTTAATGATTTGAAGTTTCACACAGGCATTTGATAAATTCTTTGATTGCAATAACCCAGAAAGACTTTTAAGTGATCAAGGGGTCTGTCATTTACAAAATAAAGGATCTAATATTTATTGACTTTTTATAATTTAATGATTTGAAGTTTCACACAGGCATTTGATAAATTCTTTAATTGCAATAACGCATAGAGACTTTTAAGTGATCAAGGGGTCTGTCATTTACAAAATAAAGGATCTAATATTTATTGACTTTTTTTTATTTAATGATTTGAAGTTTCACACAGGCATTTGATAAATTCTTTAATTAAAATAACGCATAGAGACTTTTAAGTGATCAAGGGGTCTGTCATTTACAAAATAAAGGATCTAATTTTTATTGACTTTTTTTTTATTTAATGATTTGAAGTTTCACACTGGCATTTGATAAATTCTTTAATTGCAATAACGCATAGAGACTTTTAAGTGATGAAGGGGTCTGTCATTTACAAAATAAAGGATCTAATATTTATTGACTTTTTTTTATTTAATGATTTGAAGTTTCACACAGGCATTTGATAAATTCTTTAATTAAAATAACGCATAGAGACTTTTAAGTGATCAAAGGGTCTGTCATTTACAAAATAAAGGATATAATATTTATTGACTTTTTTTTTATTTAATGACTTCAAGTTTCACACAGGCATTTGATAAATTCTTTAATTGCAATAACCCAGAAAGACTTTTTTTAAGTGATCAAGGGGTCTGTCATTTACAAAATAAAGAGTCTGATTTTTATTTTTTTTTACTTTATGGTTTAGAGTTTCACACAGGCATTTGATAAATTCTTTGATTGCAATAACCCAGAAAGACTTTTAAGTGATCAAGGGGTCTGCCATTTACAAAATAAAGGATCTAATATTTATTGACTTTTTTTATTTAATGGTTTGGAGTTTCACACAGGCATTTGATAAATTCTTTGATTGCAATAACCCAGAAAGACTTTTAAGTGATCAAGGGGTCTGTCATTTACAAAATAAAGGATCTAATATTTATTGACTTTTTTTATTTAATGGTTTGGAGTTTCACACAGGCATTTGATAAATTCTTTAATTGCAATAATCCAGAAAGACTTTTAAGTGATCAAGGGGTCTGTCATTTACAAAATAAAGGATCTAATATTTATTGACTTTTTATAATTTAATGATTTGAAGTTTCGCACAGGCACTTGATAAATTCTTTAATTGCAATAACGCATAGAGACTTTTAAGTGATCAAGGGGTCTGTCATTTACAAAATAAAGGATCTAATATTTATTGACTTTTTTTATTTAATAGTTTGGAGTTTCACACAGGCATTTGATAAATTCTTTGATTGCAATAACCCAGAAAGACTTAAGTGATCAAGGGGTCTGTCATTTACAAAATAAAGGATCTAATATTTATTGTCTTTTTTTATTTAATGATTTGAAGTTTCACACAGGCATTTGATAAATTCTTTAATTGCAATAACCCAGAAAGACTTTTAAGTGATCAAGGGGTCTGTCATTTACAAAATAAAGGATCTAATATTTATTGACTTTTTTTTATTTAATGATTTGAAGTTTCACACAGGCATTTGATAAATTCTTTAATTGCAATAACCCAGAAAGACTTTTAAGTGATCAAGGGGTCTGTCATTTACAAAATAAAGGATCTAATATTTATTGTCTTTTTTTATTTAATGGTTTGGAGTTTCACACAGGCATTTGATAAATTCTTTGATTGCAATAACGCATAGAGACTTTTTTAAGTGATCAAGGGGTCTGTCATTTACAAAATAAAGGATCTAATATTTATTGACTTTTTTTATTTAATGGTTTGGAGTTGCACACAGGCATTTGATAAATTCTTTGATTGCAATAACTCAGAAAGACTTTCAAGTGATCAAGGGGTCTGTCATTTACAAAATAAAGGATCTAATATTAATTGACTTTTTTTATTTAATGATTTGAAGTTTCACACAGGCATTTGATAAATTCTTTGATTGCAATAACCCAGAAAGACTTTTAAGTGATCAAGGGGTCTGTCATTTACAAAATAAAGGATCTAATATTTATTGACTTTTTTTATTTAATGATTTGGAGTTTCGCACAGGCATTTGATAAATTCTTTGATTGCAATAACCCAAAAAGACTTTTAAGTGATCAAGGGGTCTGTCATTTACAAAATAAAGGATCTAATATTTATTGACTTTTTTTATTTAATGGTTTGGAGTTTCACACAGGCATTTGATAAATTCTTTGATTGCAATAACCCAGAAAGACTTTTAAGTAATCAAGGGGTCTGTCATTTACAAAATAAAGGATCTAATATTTATTGACTTTTTTTTATTTAATGGTTTGGAGTTTCACACAGGCATTTGATAAATTCTTTAATTGCAATAACCCAGAAAGACTTTTAAGTGATCAAGGGGTCTGTCATTTACAAAATAAAGGATCTAATATTTAATGACTTTTTATAATTTAATGATTTGAAGTTTCACACAGGCACTTGATAAATTCTTTAATTGCAATAACTCAAAAAGACTTTTAAGTGATCAAGGGGTCTGTCATTTACAAAATAAAGGATCTAATATTTATTGACTTTTTTTATTTAATGATTTGAAGTTTCACACAGGCATTTGATAAATTCTTTGATTGCAATAACTCAAAAAGACTTTTAAGTGATCAAGGGGCCTGTCATTTACAAAATAAAGGATCTAATATTTATTGACTTTTTATAATTTAATGATTTGAAGTTTCACACAGGCACTTGATAAATTCTTTAATTGCAATAACGCATAGAGACTTTTAAGTGATCAAGGGGTCTGTCATTTACAAAATAAAGGATCTAATATTTATTGACTTTTTTTTATTTAATGATTTGAAGTTTCACACAGGCATTTGATAAATTCTTTAATTAAAATAACGCATAGAGACTTTTAAGTGATCAAGGGGTCTGTCATTTACAAAATAAAGGATCTAATTTTTATTGACTTTTTTTTTATTTAATGATTTGAAGTTTCACACAGGCATTTGATAAATTCTTTAATTGCAATAACGCATAGAGACTTTTAAGTGATGAAGGGGTCTGTCATTTACAAAATAAAGGATCTAATATTTATTGACTTTTTTTTATTTAATGATTTGAAGTTTCACACAGGCATTTGATAAATTCTTTAATTAAAATAACGCATAGAGACTTTTAAGTGATCAAAGGGTCTGTCATTTACAAAATAAAGGATATAATATTTATTGACTTTTTTTTTATTTAATGACTTCAAGTTTCACACAGGCATTTGATAAATTCTTTAATTGCAATAACCCAGAAAGACTTTTTTTAAGTGATCAAGGGGTCTGTCATTTACAAAATAAAGAGTCTGATTTTTATTTTTTTTTACTTTATGGTTTAGAGTTTCACACAGGCATTTGATAAATTCTTTGATTGCAATAACCCAGAAAGACTTTTAAGTGATCAAGGGGTCTGCCATTTACAAAATAAAGGATCTAATATTTATTGACTTTTTTTATTTAATGGTTTGGAGTTTCACACAGGCATTTGATAAATTCTTTGATTGCAATAACCCAGAAAGACTTTTAAGTGATCAAGGGGTCTGTCATTTACAAAATAAAGGATCTAATATTTATTGACTTTTTTTATTTAATGGTTTGGAGTTTCACACAGGCATTTGATAAATTCTTTAATTGCAATAACCCAGAAAGACTTTTAAGTGATCAAGGGGTCTGTCATTTACAAAATAAAGGATCTAATATTTATTGACTTTTTATAATTTAATGATTTGAAGTTTCGCACAGGCACTTGATAAATTCTTTAATTGCAATAACGCATAGAGACTTTTAAGTGATCAAGGGGTCTGTCATTTACAAAATAAAGGATCTAATATTTATTGACTTTTTTTATTTAATAGTTTGGAGTTTCACACAGGCATTTGATAAATTCTTTGATTGCAATAACCCAGAAAGACTTAAGTGATCAAGGGGTCTGTCATTTACAAAATAAAGGATCTAATATTTATTGTCTTTTTTTATTTAATGATTTGAAGTTTCACACAGGCATTTGATAAATTCTTTAATTGCAATAACCCAGAAAGACTTTTAAGTGATCAAGGGGTCTGTCATTTACAAAATAAAGGATCTAATATTTATTGACTTTTTTTTATTTAATGATTTGAAGTTTCACACAGGCATTTGATAAATTCTTTAATTGCAATAACCCAGAAAGACTTTTAAGTGATCAAGGGGTCTGTCATTTACAAAATAAAGGATCTAATATTTATTGACTTTTTTACTTAATGGTTGGGAGTTTCACACAGGCATTTGATAAATTCTTTGATTGCAATAACCCAGAAAGACTTTTAAGTGATCAAGGGATCTGTCATTTGCAAAATAAAGGATCTAATATTTATTGACTTTTTTTATTTAATGGTTTGGAGTTTCACACAGGCATTTGATAAATTCTTTGATTGCAATAACCCAGAAAGAATTTTAAGTGATCAAGGGGTCTGTCATTTACAAAATAAAGGATCTAATATTTATTGACTTTTTTTTATTTAATGGTTTGGAGTTTCACACAGGCATTTGATAAATTCTTTGATTGCAATAACCCAGAAAGACTTTTAAGTGATCAAGGGGTCTGTCATTTACAAACTAAAGGATCTAATATTTATTGTCTTTTTTTATTTAATGGTTTGGAGTTTCACACAGGCATTTGATAAATTCTTTGATTGCAATAACCCAGAAAGACTTTTAAGTGATCAAGGGGTCTGTCATTTACAAAATAAAGGATCTAATATTTATTGACTTTTTTTATTTAATGGTTTGGAGTGTCACACAGGCATTTGATAAATTCTTTGATTGCAATAACCCAGAAAGACTTTTAAGTGATCAAGGGGTCTGTCATTTACAAAATAAAGGATCTAATATTTATTGACTTTTTTTATTTAATGATTTGAAGTTTCACACAGGCATTTGATAAATTCTTTAATTGCAATAACGCATAGAGACTTTTAAGTGATCAAGTGGTCTGCCATTTACAAAATAAAGGATCTAATATTTATTGACTTTTTTTTATTTAATGATTTGAAGTTTCACACAGGCATTTGATAAATTCATTAATTGCAATAACCCAGAAAGACTTTTAAGTGATCAAGGGGTCTGTCATTTACAAAATAAAGGATCTAATATTTATTGACTTTTTTTTATTTAATGATTTGAAGTTTCACACAGGTATTTGATAAATTCTTTGATTGCAATAACCCAGAAAGACTTTTAAGTGATCAAGGGGTCTGTCATTTACAAAATAAAGGATCTAATATTTATTGACTTTTTTTATTTAATGGTTTGGAGTTTCACACAGGCATTTGATAAATTCTTTGATTGCAATAACCCAGAAAGACTTTTAAGTGATCAAGGGGTCTGTCATTTACAAAATGAAGGATCTAATATTTATTGACTTTTTTATTTAATGGTTTGGAGTTTCACACAGGCATTTGATAAATTCTTTGATTGCAATAACCCAGAAAGACTTTTAAGTGATCAAGGGGTCTGCCATTTACAAAATAAAGGATCTAATATTTATTGACTTTTTTTATTTAATGGTTTGGAGTGTCACACAGGCATTTGATAAATTCTTTGATTGCAATAACCCAGAAAGACTTTTAAGTGATCAAGGGGTCTGTCATTTACAAAATAAAGGATCTAATATTTATTGACTTTTTATAATTTAATGATTTGAAGTTTCACACAGGCACTTGATAAATTCTTTAATTGCAATAACGCATAGAGACTTTTAAGTGATCAAGGGGTCTGTCATTTACAAAATAAAGGATCTAATATTTATTGACTTTTTTTTATTTAATGATTTGAAGTTTCACACAGGCATTTGATAAATTCTTTAATTAAAATAACGCATAGAGACTTTTAAGTGATCAAAGGGTCTGTCATTTACAAAATAAAGGATATAATATTTATTGACTTTCTTTTATTTAATGGTTTGGAGTTTCTCACAGGTATTTGATAAATTCTTTGATTGCAATAACCCAGAAAGACTTTTAAGTGATCAAGGGGTCTGTCATTTACAAAATAAAGGATCTAATATTTATTGACTTTTTTTTATTTAATGGTTTGGAGTTTCACACAGGCATTTGATAAATTCTTTAATTGCAATAACCCAGAAAGACTTTTAAGTGATCAAGGGGTCTGTCATTTACAAAATAAAGGATCTAATATTTAATGACTTTTTATAATTTAATGATTTGAAGTTTCACACAGGCACTTGATAAATTCTTTAATTGCAATAACTCAAAAAGACTTTTAAGTGATCAAGGGGTCTGTCATTTACAAAATAAAGGATCTAATATTTATTGACTTTTTTTATTTAATGATTTGAAGTTTCACACAGGCATTTGATAAATTCTTTGATTGCAATAACCCAGAAAGACTTTTAAGTGATCAAGGGGTCTGTCATTTACAAAATAAAGGATCTAATATTTATTGACTTTTTATAATTTAATGATTTGAAGTTTCACACAGGCACTTGATAAATTCTTTAATTGCAATAACCCAGAAAGACTTTTAAGTGATCAAGGGGTCTGTCATTTACAAAATAAAGGATCTAATATTTATTGACTTTTTTTTATTTAATGATTTGAAGTTTCACACAGGCATTTGATAAATTCTTTAATTGCAATAACCCAGAAAGACTTTTAAGTGATCAAGGGGTCTGTCATTTACAAAATAAAGGATCTAATATTTATTGACTTTTTTACTTAATGGTTGGGAGTTTCACACAGGCATTTGATAAATTCTTTGATTGCAATAACCCAGAAAGACTTTTAAGTGATCAAGGGGTCTGTCATTTACAAACTAAAGGATCTAATATTTATTGTCTTTTTTTATTTAATGGTTTGGAGTTTCACACAGGCATTTGATAAATTCTTTGATTGCAATAACCCAGAAAGACTTTTAAGTGATCAAGGGGTCTGTCATTTACAAAATAAAGGATCTAATATTTATTGACTTTTTTTATTTAATGGTTTGGAGTGTCACACAGGCATTTGATAAATTCTTTGATTGCAATAACCCAGAAAGACTTTTAAGTGATCAAGGGGTCTGTCATTTACAAAATAAAGGATCTAATATTTATTGACTTTTTTTATTTAATGATTTGAAGTTTCACACAGGCATTTGATAAATTCTTTAATTGCAATAACGCATAGAGACTTTTAAGTGATCAAGTGGTCTGCCATTTACAAAATAAAGGATCTAATATTTATTGACTTTTTTTTATTTAATGATTTGAAGTTTCACACAGGCATTTGATAAATTCATTAATTGCAATAACCCAGAAAGACTTTTAAGTGATCAAGGGGTCTGTCATTTACAAAATAAAGGATCTAATATTTATTGACTTTTTTTTATTTAATGATTTGAAGTTTCACACAGGTATTTGATAAATTCTTTGATTGCAATAACCCAGAAAGACTTTTAAGTGATCAAGGGGTCTGTCATTTACAAAATAAAGGATCTAATATTTATTGACTTTTTTTATTTAATGGTTTGGAGTTTCACACAGGCATTTGATAAATTCTTTGATTGCAATAACCCAGAAAGACTTTTAAGTGATCAAGGGGTCTGTCATTTACAAAATAAAGGATCTAATATTTATTGACTTTTTTATTTAATGGTTTGGAGTTTCACACAGGCATTTGATAAATTCTTTGATTGCAATAACCCAGAAAGACTTTTAAGTGATCAAGGGGTCTGCCATTTACAAAATAAAGGATCTAATATTTATTGACTTTTTTTATTTAATGGTTTGGAGTGTCACACAGGCATTTGATAAATTCTTTGATTGCAATAACCCAGAAAGACTTTTAAGTGATCAAGGGGTCTGTCATTTACAAAATAAAGGATCTAATATTTATTGACTTTTTATAATTTAATGATTTGAAGTTTCACACAGGCACTTGATAAATTCTTTAATTGCAATAACGCATAGAGACTTTTAAGTGATCAAGGGGTCTGTCATTTACAAAATAAAGGATCTAATATTTATTGACTTTTTTTTATTTAATGATTTGAAGTTTCACACAGGCATTTGATAAATTCTTTAATTAAAATAACGCATAGAGACTTTTAAGTGATCAAAGGGTCTGTCATTTACAAAATAAAGGATATAATATTTATTGACTTTCTTTTATTTAATGGTTTGGAGTTTCTCACAGGTATTTGATAAATTCTTTGATTGCAATAACCCAGAAAGACTTTTAAGTGATCAAGGGGTCTGTCATTTACAAAATAAAGGATCTAATATTTATTGACTTTTTTTTATTTAATGGTTTGGAGTTTCACACAGGCATTTGATAAATTCTTTAATTGCAATAACCCAGAAAGACTTTTAAGTGATCAAGGGGTCTGTCATTTACAAAATAAAGGATCTAATATTTAATGACTTTTTATAATTTAATGATTTGAAGTTTCACACAGGCACTTGATAAATTCTTTAATTGCAATAACTCAAAAAGACTTTTAAGTGATCAAGGGGTCTGTCATTTACAAAATAAAGGATCTAATATTTATTGACTTTTTTTATTTAATGATTTGAAGTTTCACACAGGCATTTGATAAATTCTTTGATTGCAATAACCCAGAAAGACTTTTAAGTGATCAAGGGGTCTGTCATTTACAAAATAAAGGATCTAATATTTATTGACTTTTTATAATTTAATGATTTGAAGTTTCACACAGGCATTTGATAAATTCTTTAATTGCAATAACGCATAGAGACTTTTAAGTGATCAAGGGGTCTGTCATTTACAAAATAAAGGATCTAATATTTATTGACTTTTTTTTATTTAATGATTTGAAGTTTCACACAGGCATTTGATAAATTCTTTAATTAAAATAACGCATAGAGACTTTTAAGTGATCAAGGGGTCTGTCATTTACAAAATAAAGGATCTAATTTTTATTGACTTTTTTTTTATTTAATGATTTGAAGTTTCACACTGGCATTTGATAAATTCTTTAATTGCAATAACGCATAGAGACTTTTAAGTGATGAAGGGGTCTGTCATTTACAAAATAAAGGATCTAATATTTATTGACTTTTTTTTATTTAATGATTTGAAGTTTCACACAGGCATTTGATAAATTCTTTAATTAAAATAACGCATAGAGACTTTTAAGTGATCAAAGGGTCTGTCATTTACAAAATAAAGGATATAATATTTATTGACTTTTTTTTTATTTAATGACTTCAAGTTTCACACAGGCATTTGATAAATTCTTTAATTGCAATAACCCAGAAAGACTTTTTTTAAGTGATCAAGGGGTCTGTCATTTACAAAATAAAGAGTCTGATTTTTATTTTTTTTTACTTTATGGTTTAGAGTTTCACACAGGCATTTGATAAATTCTTTGATTGCAATAACCCAGAAAGACTTTTAAGTGATCAAGGGGTCTGCCATTTACAAAATAAAGGATCTAATATTTATTGACTTTTTTTATTTAATGGTTTGGAGTTTCACACAGGCATTTGATAAATTCTTTGATTGCAATAACCCAGAAAGACTTTTAAGTGATCAAGGGGTCTGTCATTTACAAAATAAAGGATCTAATATTTATTGACTTTTTTTATTTAATGGTTTGGAGTTTCACACAGGCATTTGATAAATTCTTTAATTGCAATAATCCAGAAAGACTTTTAAGTGATCAAGGGGTCTGTCATTTACAAAATAAAGGATCTAATATTTATTGACTTTTTATAATTTAATGATTTGAAGTTTCGCACAGGCACTTGATAAATTCTTTAATTGCAATAACGCATAGAGACTTTTAAGTGATCAAGGGGTCTGTCATTTACAAAATAAAGGATCTAATATTTATTGACTTTTTTTATTTAATAGTTTGGAGTTTCACACAGGCATTTGATAAATTCTTTGATTGCAATAACCCAGAAAGACTTAAGTGATCAAGGGGTCTGTCATTTACAAAATAAAGGATCTAATATTTATTGTCTTTTTTTATTTAATGATTTGAAGTTTCACACAGGCATTTGATAAATTCTTTAATTGCAATAACCCAGAAAGACTTTTAAGTGATCAAGGGGTCTGTCATTTACAAAATAAAGGATCTAATATTTATTGACTTTTTTTTATTTAATGATTTGAAGTTTCACACAGGCATTTGATAAATTCTTTAATTGCAATAACCCAGAAAGACTTTTAAGTGATCAAGGGGTCTGTCATTTACAAAATAAAGGATCTAATATTTATTGTCTTTTTTTATTTAATGGTTTGGAGTTTCACACAGGCATTTGATAAATTCTTTGATTGCAATAACGCATAGAGACTTTTTTAAGTGATCAAGGGGTCTGTCATTTACAAAATAAAGGATCTAATATTTATTGACTTTTTTTATTTAATGGTTTGGAGTTGCACACAGGCATTTGATAAATTCTTTGATTGCAATAACTCAGAAAGACTTTCAAGTGATCAAGGGGTCTGTCATTTACAAAATAAAGGATCTAATATTAATTGACTTTTTTTATTTAATGATTTGAAGTTTCACACAGGCATTTGATAAATTCTTTGATTGCAATAACCCAGAAAGACTTTTAAGTGATCAAGGGGTCTGTCATTTACAAAATAAAGGATCTAATATTTATTGACTTTTTTTATTTAATGATTTGGAGTTTCGCACAGGCATTTGATAAATTCTTTGATTGCAATAACCCAAAAAGACTTTTAAGTGATCAAGGGGTCTGTCATTTACAAAATAAAGGATCTAATATTTATTGACTTTTTTTATTTAATGGTTTGGAGTTTCACACAGGCATTTGATAAATTCTTTGATTGCAATAACCCAGAAAGACTTTTAAGTAATCAAGGGGTCTGTCATTTACAAAATAAAGGATCTAATATTTATTGACTTTTTTTTATTTAATGGTTTGGAGTTTCACACAGGCATTTGATAAATTCTTTAATTGCAATAACCCAGAAAGACTTTTAAGTGATCAAGGGGTCTGTCATTTACAAAATAAAGGATCTAATATTTAATGACTTTTTATAATTTAATGATTTGAAGTTTCACACAGGCACTTGATAAATTCTTTAATTGCAATAACTCAAAAAGACTTTTAAGTGATCAAGGGGTCTGTCATTTACAAAATAAAGGATCTAATATTTATTGACTTTTTTTATTTAATGATTTGAAGTTTCACACAGGCATTTGATAAATTCTTTGATTGCAATAACTCAAAAAGACTTTTAAGTGATCAAGGGGCCTGTCATTTACAAAATAAAGGATCTAATATTTATTGACTTTTTATAATTTAATGATTTGAAGTTTCACACAGGCACTTGATAAATTCTTTAATTGCAATAACGCATAGAGACTTTTAAGTGATCAAGGGGTCTGTCATTTACAAAATAAAGGATCTAATATTTATTGACTTTTTTTTATTTAATGATTTGAAGTTTCACACAGGCATTTGATAAATTCTTTAATTAAAATAACGCATAGAGACTTTTAAGTGATCAAGGGGTCTGTCATTTACAAAATAAAGGATCTAATTTTTATTGACTTTTTTTTTATTTAATGATTTGAAGTTTCACACAGGCATTTGATAAATTCTTTAATTGCAATAACGCATAGAGACTTTTAAGTGATGAAGGGGTCTGTCATTTACAAAATAAAGGATCTAATATTTATTGACTTTTTTTTATTTAATGATTTGAAGTTTCACACAGGCATTTGATAAATTCTTTAATTAAAATAACGCATAGAGACTTTTAAGTGATCAAAGGGTCTGTCATTTACAAAATAAAGGATATAATATTTATTGACTTTTTTTTTATTTAATGACTTCAAGTTTCACACAGGCATTTGATAAATTCTTTAATTGCAATAACCCAGAAAGACTTTTTTTAAGTGATCAAGGGGTCTGTCATTTACAAAATAAAGAGTCTGATTTTTATTTTTTTTTACTTTATGGTTTAGAGTTTCACACAGGCATTTGATAAATTCTTTGATTGCAATAACCCAGAAAGACTTTTAAGTGATCAAGGGGTCTGCCATTTACAAAATAAAGGATCTAATATTTATTGACTTTTTTTATTTAATGGTTTGGAGTTTCACACAGGCATTTGATAAATTCTTTGATTGCAATAACCCAGAAAGACTTTTAAGTGATCAAGGGGTCTGTCATTTACAAAATAAAGGATCTAATATTTATTGACTTTTTTTATTTAATGGTTTGGAGTTTCACACAGGCATTTGATAAATTCTTTAATTGCAATAACCCAGAAAGACTTTTAAGTGATCAAGGGGTCTGTCATTTACAAAATAAAGGATCTAATATTTATTGACTTTTTATAATTTAATGATTTGAAGTTTCGCACAGGCACTTGATAAATTCTTTAATTGCAATAACGCATAGAGACTTTTAAGTGATCAAGGGGTCTGTCATTTACAAAATAAAGGATCTAATATTTATTGACTTTTTTTATTTAATAGTTTGGAGTTTCACACAGGCATTTGATAAATTCTTTGATTGCAATAACCCAGAAAGACTTAAGTGATCAAGGGGTCTGTCATTTACAAAATAAAGGATCTAATATTTATTGTCTTTTTTTATTTAATGATTTGAAGTTTCACACAGGCATTTGATAAATTCTTTAATTGCAATAACCCAGAAAGACTTTTAAGTGATCAAGGGGTCTGTCATTTACAAAATAAAGGATCTAATATTTATTGACTTTTTTTTATTTAATGATTTGAAGTTTCACACAGGCATTTGATAAATTCTTTAATTGCAATAACCCAGAAAGACTTTTAAGTGATCAAGGGGTCTGTCATTTACAAAATAAAGGATCTAATATTTATTGACTTTTTTACTTAATGGTTGGGAGTTTCACACAGGCGTTTGATAAATTCTTTGATTGCAATAACCCAGAAAGACTTTTAAGTGATCAAGGGATCTGTCATTTGCAAAATAAAGGATCTAATATTTATTGACTTTTTTTATTTAATGGTTTGGAGTTTCACACAGGCATTTGATAAATTCTTTGATTGCAATAACCCAGAAAGAATTTTAAGTGATCAAGGGGTCTGTCATTTACAAAATAAAGGATCTAATATTTATTGACTTTTTTTTATTTAATGGTTTGGAGTTTCACACAGACATTTGATAAATTCTTTGATTGCAATAACCCAGAAAGACTTTTAAGTGATCAAGGGGTCTGTCATTTACAAACTAAAGGATCTAATATTTATTGTCTTTTTTTATTTAATGGTTTGGAGTTTCACACAGGCATTTGATAAATTCTTTGATTGCAATAACCCAGAAAGACTTTTAAGTGATCAAGGGGTCTGTCATTTACAAAATAAAGGATCTAATATTTATTGACTTTTTTTATTTAATGGTTTGGAGTGTCACACAGGCATTTGATAAATTCTTTGATTGCAATAACCCAGAAAGACTTTTAAGTGATCAAGGGGTCTGTCATTTACAAAATAAAGGATCTAATATTTATTGACTTTTTTTATTTAATGATTTGAAGTTTCACACAGGCATTTGATAAATTCTTTAATTGCAATAACGCATAGAGACTTTTAAGTGATCAAGTGGTCTGCCATTTACAAAATAAAGGATCTAATATTTATTGACTTTTTTTTATTTAATGATTTGAAGTTTCACACAGGCATTTGATAAATTCATTAATTGCAATAACCCAGAAAGACTTTTAAGTGATCAAGGGGTCTGTCATTTACAAAATAAAGGATCTAATATTTATTGACTTTTTTTTATTTAATGATTTGAAGTTTCACACAGGTATTTGATAAATTCTTTGATTGCAATAACCCAGAAAGACTTTTAAGTGATCAAGGGGTCTGTCATTTACAAAATAAAGGATCTAATATTTATTGACTTTTTTTATTTAATGGTTTGGAGTTTCACACAGGCATTTGATAAATTCTTTGATTGCAATAACCCAGAAAGACTTTTAAGTGATCAAGGGGTCTGTCATTTACAAAATAAAGGATCTAATATTTATTGACTTTTTTATTTAATGGTTTGGAGTTTCACACAGGCATTTGATAAATTCTTTGATTGCAATAACCCAGAAAGACTTTTAAGTGATCAAGGGGTCTGCCATTTACAAAATAAAGGATCTAATATTTATTGACTTTTTTTATTTAATGGTTTGGAGTGTCACACAGGCATTTGATAAATTCTTTGATTGCAATAACCCAGAAAGACTTTTAAGTGATCAAGGGGTCTGTCATTTACAAAATAAAGGATCTAATATTTATTGACTTTTTATAATTTAATGATTTGAAGTTTCACACAGGCACTTGATAAATTCTTTAATTGCAATAACGCATAGAGACTTTTAAGTGATCAAGGGGTCTGTCATTTACAAAATAAAGGATCTAATATTTATTGACTTTTTTTTATTTAATGATTTGAAGTTTCACACAGGCATTTGATAAATTCTTTAATTAAAATAACGCATAGAGACTTTTAAGTGATAAAAGGGTCTGTCATTTACAAAATAAAGGATATAATATTTATTGACTTTCTTTTATTTAATGGTTTGGAGTTTCTCACAGGTATTTGATAAATTCTTTAATTGCAATAACCCAGAAAGACTTTTAAGTGATCAAGGGGTCTGTCATTTACAAAATAAAGGATCTAATATTTATTGACTTTTTTTATTTAATGATTTGAAGTTTCACACAGGCATTTGATAAATTCTTTAATTGCAATAACGCATAGACACTTTTAAGTGATCAAGGGGTCTGTCATTTACAAAATAAAGGATCTAATATTTATTGACTTTTTTTTATTTAATGGTTTGGAGTTTGACACAGGCATTTGATAAATTCTTTAATTGCAATAACCCAGAAAGACTTTTAAGTGATCAAGGGGTCTGTCATTTACAAAATAAAGGATCTAATATTTATTGACTTTTTATAATTTAATGATTTGAAGTTTCACACAGGCACTTGATAAATTCTTTAATTGCAATAACGCATAGAGACTTTTAAGTGATCAAGGGGTCTGTCATTTACAAAATAAAGGATCTAATATTTATTGACTTTTTTTTATTTAATGATTTGAAGTTTCACACAGGCATTTGATAAATTCTTTAATTAAAATAACGCATAGAGACTTTTAAGTGATCAAGGGGTCTGTCATTTACAAAATAAAGGATCTAATTTTTATTGACTTTTTTTTTATTTAATGATTTGAAGTTTCACACAGGCATTTGATAAATTCTTTAATTGCAATAACGCATAGAGACTTTTAAGTGATGAAGGGGTCTGTCATTTACAAAATAAAGGATCTAATATTTATTGACTTTTTTTTATTTAATGATTTGAAGTTTCACACAGGCATTTGATAAATTCTTTAATTAAAATAACGCATAGAGACTTTAAAGTGATCAAAGGGTCTGTCATTTACAAAATAAAGGATATAATATTTATTGACTTTTTTTTATTTAATGACTTCAAGTTTCACACAGGCATTTGATAAATTCTTTAATTGCAATAACCCAGAAAGACTTTTTTTAAGTGATCAAGGGGTCTGTCATTTACAAAATAAAGAGTCTGATTTTTATTTTTTTTTACTTTATGGTTTAGAGTTTCACACAGGCATTTGATAAATTCTTTGATTGCAATAACCCAGAAAGACTTTTAAGTGATCAAGGGGTCTGCCATTTACAAAATAAAGGATCTAATATTTATTGACTTTTTTTATTTAATGGTTTGGAGTTTCACACAGGCATTTGATAAATTCTTTAATTGCAATAACCCAGAAAGACTTTTAAGTGATCAAGGGGTCTCTCATTTACAAAATAAAGGATCTAATATTTATTGACTTTTTTTATTTAATAGTTTGGAGTTTCACACAGGCATTTGATAAATTCTTTGATTGCAATAACCCAGAAAGACTTAAGTGATCAAGGGGTCTGTCATTTACAAAATAAAGGATCTAATATTTATTGTCTTTTTTTATTTAATGATTTGAAGTTTCACACAGGCATTTGATAAATTCTTTAATTGCAATAACCCAGAAAGACTTTTAAGTGATCAAGGGGTCTGTCATTTACAAAATAAAGGATCTAATATTTATTGACTTTTTTTTATTTAATGATTTGAAGTTTCACACAGGTATTTGATAAATTCTTTAATTGACTTTTTTTTATTTAATGATTTGAAGTTTCACACAATAACGCATAGAGACTTTTAAGTGATCAAGGGGTCTGTCATTTACAAAATAAAGGATCTAATATTTATTGACTTTTTTTATTTAATGGTTTGGAGTTTCACACAGGCATTTGATAAATTCTTTGATTGCAATAACCCAGAAAGACTTTTAAGTGATCAAGGGGTCTGTCATTTACTGATCTAATCATTTATTGACTAATATTTATTGACTTTTTTTATTTAATGGTTTGGAGTTTCACACAGGCATTTGATAAATTCTTTGATTGCAATAACCCAGAAAGACTTTTAAGTGATCAAGGGGTCTGTCATTTACAAAATAAAGTATCTAATTTTTATTGACTTTTTTATTTAATGGTTTGGAGTTTCACACAGGCATTTGATAAATTCTTTGATTGCAATAACCCAGAAGGACTTAAGTGATCAAGGGGTCTGTCATTTACAAAATAAAAGATCTAATATTTATTGACTTTTTTTATTTAATGGTTTGGAGTTTCACACAGGCATTTGATAAATTCTTTGATTGCAATAACCCAGAAAGACTTTTAAGTGATCAAGGGGTCTGTCATTTACAAAATAAAGGGTCTAATATTAATTGACTTTTTTTATTTAATGATTTGAAGTTTCACACAGGCATTTGATAAATTGTTTGATTGCAATAACCCAGAAAGACTTTTAAGTGATCAAGGGGTCTGTCATTTACAAAATAAAGGATCTAATATTTATTGACTTTTTTTATTTAATGGTTTGGAGTTTCACACAGGCATTTGATAAATTCTTTGATTGCAATAACCCAGAAAGACTTTTAAGTGATCAAGGGGTCTGTCATTTACAAAATAAAGGATCTAATATTTATTGACTTTTTTTTATTTAATGATTTGAAGTTTCACACAGGCATTTGATAAATTCTTTGATTGCAATAACCCAGAAAGACTTTTAAGTGATCAAGGGGTCTGTCATTTACAAAATAAAGGGTCTAATATTTATTGACTTTTTTTTATTTAATGATTTGAAGTTTCACACAGGCATTTGATAAATTCTTTAATTGCAATAACCCAGAAAGACTTTTAAGTGATCAAGGGGTCTGTCATTTACAAAATAAACGATCTAATATTTATTGACTTTTTTTATTTAATGATTTGAAGTTTCACACAGGCATTTGATAAATTCTTTAATTGCAATAACTCAAAAAGACTTTTAAGTGATCAAGGGGTCTGTCATTTACAAAATAAAGGATCTAATATTTATTGACTTTTTTTTATTTAATGATTTGAAGTTTCACACAGGTATTTGATAAATTCTTTAATTGCAATAACGCATAGAGACTTTTAAGTGATCAAGGGGTCTGTCATTTACAAAATAAAGGATCTAATATTTATTGACTTTTTTTATTTAATGGTTTGGAGTTTCACACAGGCATTTGATAAATTCTTTGATTGCAATAACCCAGAAAGACTTTTAAGTGATCAAGGGGTCTGTCATTTACAAAATAAAGTATCTAATTTTTATTGACTTTTTTATTTAATGGTTTGGAGTTTCACACAGGCATTTGATAAGTTCTTTGATTGCAATAACCCAGAAGGACTTAAGTGATCAAGGGGTCTGTCATTTACAAAATAAAGGATCTAATATTTATTGACTTTTTTTATTTAATGGTTTGGAGTTTCACACAGGCATTTGATAAATTCTTTGATTGCAATAACCCAGAAAGACTTTTAAGTGATCAAGGGGTCTGTCATTTACAAAATAAAGGGTCTAATATTTATTGACTTTTTTTATTTAATGATTTGAAGTTTCACACAGGCATTTGATAAATTGTTTGATTGCAATAACCCAGAAAGACTTTTAAGTGATCAAGGGGTCTGTCATTTACAAAATAAAGGATCTAATATTTATTGACTTTTTTATTTAATGGTTTGGAGTTTCACACAGGCATTTGATAAATTCTTTGATTGCAATAACCCAGAAAGACTTTTAAGTGATCAAGGGGTCTGTCATTTACAAAATAAAGGATCTAATATTTATTGACTTTTTTTTATTTAATGATTTGAAGTTTCACACAGGCATTTGATAAATTCTTTGATTGCAATAACCCAGAAAGACTTTTAAGTGATCAAGGGGTTTGTCATTTACAAAATAAAGGGTCTAATATTTATTGACTTTTTTTTATTTAATGATTTGAAGTTTCACACAGGCATTTGATAAATTCTTTAATTGCAATAACCCAGAAAGACTTTTAAGTGATCAAGGGGTCTGTCATTTACAAAATAAACGATCTAATATTTATTGACTTTTTTTATTTAATGATTTGAAGTTTCACACAGGCATTTGATAAATTCTTTAATTAAAATAACGCATAGAGACTTTTAAGTGATCAAGGGGTCTGTCATTTACAAAATAAAGGATCTAATATTTATTGACTTTTTTTTATTTAATGATTTGAAGTGTCACACAGGCATTTGATAAATTCTTTAATTGCAATAACCCAGAAACACTTTTAAGTGATCAAGGGGTCTGTCATTTACAAAATAAAGGATCTAATATTTATTGACTTTTTTTTATTTAATGATTTGAAGTTTCACACAGGCATTTGATAAATTCTTTAATTGCAATAACGCATAGAGACTTTTAAGTGATCAAGGGGTCTGTCATTTACAAAATAAAGGATCTAATATTTATTGACTTTTTTATTTAATGGTTGGGAGTTTCACACAGGCATTTGATATATTCTTTGATTGCAATAACCCAGAAAGACTTTTAAGTGATCAAGGGATCTGTCATTTGCAAAATAAAGGATCTAATATTTATTGATTTTTTTTATTTAATGGTTTGGAGTTTCACACAGGCATTTGATAAATTCTTTGATTGCAATAACCCAGAAAGACTTTTAAGTGATCAAGGGGTCTGTCATTTACAAAATAAAGGATCTAATATTTATTGACTTTTTTTTTATTTAATGGTTTGGAGTTTCACACAGGCATTTGATAAATTCTTTGATTGCAATAACCCAGAAAGACTTTTAAGTGATCAAGGGGTCTGTCATTTACAAAATAAAGGGTCTAATATTTATTGACTTTTTTTTATTTAATGATTTGAAGTTTCACACAGGCATTTGATAAATTCTTTGATTGCAATAACCCAGAAAGACTTTTAAGTGATCAAGGGGTCTGTCATTTACAAAATAAAGGATCTAATATTTATTGACTTTTTTTTATTTAATGATTTGAAGTTTCACACAGGCATTTGATAAATTCTTTAATTGCAATAACGCATAGAGACTTTTAAGTGATCAAGGGGTCTGTCATTTACAAAATAAAGGATCTAATATTTATTGACTTTTTTTATTTAATGATTTGAAGTTTCACACAGGCATTTGATAAATTCTTTAATTGCAATAACGCATAGAGACTTTTAAGTGATCAAAGGGTCTGCCATTTGCAAAATAAAGGATCTAATATTTATTGACTTTTTTTTTATTTAATGATTTGAAGTTTCACACAGGCATTTGATAAATTCTTTAATTGCAATAACCCAGAAAGACTTTTTATTGACTTTTTTTATTTAATGGTTTGGAGTTTCACACAGGCATTTGATAAATTCTTTGATTGCAATAACCCAGAAAGACTTAAGTGATCAAGGGGTCTGTCATTTACAAAATAAAGGATCTAATATTTATTGTCTTTTTTTATTTAATGGTTTGGAGTTTCACACAGGCATTTGATAAATTCTTTGATTGCAATAACCCAGAAAGACTTTTAAGTGATCAAGGGGTCTGTCATTTGCAAAATAAAGGATCTAATATTTATTGATTTTTTTTATTTAATGGTTTGGAGTTTCACACAGGCATTTGATAAATTCTTTGATTGCAATAACCCAGAAAGACTTTTAAGTGATCAAGGGGTCTGTCATTTACAAAATAAAAGATCTAATATTTATTGTCTTTTTTTATTTAATGGTTTGGAGTTCCACACAGGCATTTGATAAATTCTTTGATTGCAATAACCCAGAAAGACTTTTAAGTGATCAAGGGGTCTGTCATTTACAAAATAAAGGGTCTAATATTTATTGACTTTTTTTTATTTAATGATTTGAAGTTTCACACAGGCATTTGATAAATTCTTTGATTGCAATAACCCAGAAAGACTTTTAAGTGATCAAGGGGTCTGTCATTTACAAAATAAAGGATCTAATATTTATTGACTTTTTTTATTTAATGGTTTGGAGTGTCACACAGGCATTTGATAAAGTCTTTGATTGCAATAACCCAGAAAGACTTTTAAGTGATCAAGGGGTCTGTCATTTACAAAATAAAGGATCTAATATTTATTGACTTTTTTTATTTAATGATTTGAAGTTTCACACAGGCATTTGATAAATTCTTTAATTGCAATAACGCATAGAGACTTTTAAGTGATCAAAGGGTCTGCCATTTGCAAAATAAAGGATCTAATATTTATTGACTTTTTTTTATTTAATGATTTGAAGTTTCACACAGGCATTTGATAAATTCTTTAATTGCAATAACCCAGAAAGACTTTTTATTGACTTTTTTTATTTAATGGTTTGGAGTTTCACACAGGCATTTGATAAATTCTTTGATTGCAATAACCCAGAAAGACTTAAGTGATCAAGGGGTCTGTCATTTACAAAATAAAGGATCTAATATTTATTGTCTTTTTTTATTTAATGGTTTGGAGTTTCACACAGGCATTTGATAAATTCTTTGATTGCAATAACCCAGAAAGACTTTTAAGTGATCAAGGGGTCTGTCATTTACAAAATAAAGGATCTAATTTTTATTGACTTTTTTTATTTAATGATTTGAAGTTTCACACAGGCATTTGATAAATTCTTTAATTGCAATAACGCATAGAGACTTTTAAGTGATCAAGGGGTCTGTCATTTACAAAATAAAGGATCTAATATTTATTGACTTTTTTTATTTAATGGTTTGGAGTTTCACACAGGCATTTGATAAATTCTTTGATTGCAATAACCCAGAAAGACTTTTAAGTGATCAAGGGGTCTGTCATTTACAAAATAAAGGATCTAATATTTATTGACTTTTTTTTATTTAATGGTTTGGAGTTTCATACAGGCATTTGATAAATTCTTTAATTGCAATAACCCAGAAAGACTTTTAAGTGATCAAGGGGTCTGTCATTTACAAAATAAAGGATCTAATATTTATTGACTTTTTTTATTTAATGATTTGAAGTTTCACACAGGCACTTGATAAATTCTTTGATTGCAATAACGCATAGAGACTTTTAAGTGATCAAGGGGTCTGTCATTTACAAAATAAAGGATCTAATATTTATTGACTTTTTTTTATTTAATGATTTGAAGTTTCACACAGGCATTTGATAAATTCTTTAATTGCAATAACCCAGAAAGACTTTTAAGTGATCAAGAGGTCTGTCATTTACAAAATAAAGGATCTAATATTTATTGACTTTTTTTATTTAATGGTTTGGAGTTTCACACAGGCATTTGATAAATTCTTTGATTGCAATAACCCAGAAAGACTTAAGTGATCAAGGGGTCTGTCATTTACAAAATAAAGGATCTAATATTTATTGTCTTTTTTTATTTAATGGTTTGGAGTTTCACACAGGCATTTGATAAATTCTTTGATTGCAATAACGCATAGAGACTTTTTTAAGTGATCAAGGGGTCTGTCATTTACAAAATAAAGGATCTAATATTTATTGACTTTTTTTATTTAATGGTTTGGAGTTGCACACAGGCATTTGATAAATTCTTTGATTGCAATAACTCAGAAAGACTTTCAAGTGATCAAGGGGTCTGTCATTTACAAAATAAAGGATCTAATATTAATTGACTTTTTTTATTTAATGATTTGAAGTTTCACACAGGCATTTGATAAATTCTTTGATTGCAATAACCCAGAAAGACTTTTAAGTGATCAAGGGGTCTGTCATTTACAAAATAAAGGATCTAATATTTATTGACTTTTTTTATTTAATGATTTGGAGTTTCGCACAGGCATTTGATAAATTCTTTGATTGCAATAACCCAGAAAGACTTTTCAATTTCAATTTCAATTTATTGACTCACAAAACTTAGGGTAGTTCCCTCTTACAAATTTGTGGCATAAAAGAAAAAATAAAAAAAATAGTTTAAAAAAAAGGAAAATGAAGCAAAGTAAAATAAAATATAGCTTATAAAACAAATCAAGAATTTAAAAAATGAAAAGAGAAATTAGCAAGGTCCATTCTGGAAGTGCTCCCTAATAGTGTCAGGCGATCTACGCTTCTGAGGGGCGAGAGAATTATACATAAAAACCCCTTTGACAAATAGAGTTCGTCTGAAGGACTCATGGTGTGGCTTAGGGACAATCAGTCCACCGACTCTAGCCGACCCGCCAGGAGTCAAGAGAGAGGCCAGGTACCCAGGGCATCCCGATGCAATCAATCAGTGATCAAGGGGTCTGTCATTTACAAAATAAAGGATCTAATATTTATTGACTTTTTTTATTTAATGGTTTGGAGTTTCACACAGGCATTTGATAAATTCTTTGATTGCAATAACCCAGAAAGACTTTTAAGTGATCAAGGGGTCTGTCATTTACAAAATAAAGGATCTAATATTTATTGACTTTTTTTTATTTAATGGTTTGGAGTTTCACACAGGCATTTGATAAATTCTTTAATTGCAATAACCCAGAAAGACTTTTAAGTGATCAAGGGGTCTGTCATTTACAAAATAAAGGATCTAATATTTAATGACTTTTTATAATTTAATGATTTGAAGTTTCACACAGGCACTTGATAAATTCTTTAATTGCAATAACTCAAAAAGACTTTTAAGTGATCAAGGGGTCTGTCATTTACAAAATAAAGGATCTAATATTTATTGACTTTTTTATTTAATGATTTGAAGTTTCACACAGGCATTTGATAAATTCTTTGATTGCAATAACCCAGAAAGACTTTTAAGTGATCAAGGAGTCTGTCATTTACAAAATAAAGGATCTAATATTTATTGACTTTTTTTTATTTAATGGTTTGGAGTTTCACACAGGCATTTGATAAATTCTTTGATTGCAATAACCCAGAAAGACTTTTAAGTGATCAAGGAGTCTGTCATTTACAAAATAAAGGATCTAATATTTATTGACTTTTTTTATTTAATGGTTTGGAGTTTCACACAGGCATTTGATAAATTTTTTGATTGCAATAACCCAGAAAGACTTTTAAGTGATCAAGGGGTCTGTCATTTACAAAATAAAGGATCTAATATTTATTGACTTTTTTTTATTTAATGATTTGAAGTTTCACACAGGCATTTGATAAATTCTTTGATTGCAATAACCCAGAAAGACTTTTAAGTGATCAAGGGGTCTGTCATTTACAAAATAAAGGACCTAATATTTATTGACTTTTTTTTATTTAATGGTTTGGAGTTTCACACAGGCATTTGATAAATTCTTTAATTGCAATAACCCAGAAAGACTTTTAAGTGATCAAGGGGTCTGTCATTTACAAAATAAAGGATCTAATATTTAATGACTTTTGTTCAGCACACGGAAGCTGAACAGATTTAGGAAGTTAAAATGCACTAAATTAAATTAAATTATGTAAGCAAGAATTGAAAATATGTCATAAGAATATAGGTGAAAACAAAGAATGTAATTTAGGTCATGCCACTGCTCCAAATTTAATATGTGTCATAAAGTGGGAGTGCATGGCAAATTATATAAAAAGTGAAAATTTGTGAATAAAGTGTGGCAGTTAGCTCTAACCGACAGGTGAGGCTTTTTCTGCTCCAGAACAGACGCTCCTAAGTCAGGCGTCAGCCCTAACGGGCTCAAGGCGGGTGAAGAGTAGAGTGCGGTCATAGGGTGCTGATGGATATAGCACCTCGCGTGACTGCACCAATCTTCACCAGCCCAACGGTCCACTCTCATCGTCGTATGAGATGAAACCCCCCTTATCATTAGAGAAATTTATTTCTCTTGGTCCTTTTCAGCTTACCTACAACCTATCTACAAGTTGGTCCTTCTCGGACACCAGCATCCAGCTTAGTACAGTCATACCGCTCTGTTCAACGCAATCTCAACATCCGCATTCTTCATTACACTTCTTCCAATATCTTCAAATTTCGTCACAACATCTTCACATCTTTACCACCACGCAATTTATTTCGGCTTCAAATCTTGCACCGATCTTGACAGTGCGTAAACCCTATCAGATAAAATTTCACTTTCAAACTTTTCAAGCAATTTAAATTTTTTCCCTCTTCAGTGGGAAGGAACTATCGTACGGCGCCGCCGGAGAGAGAGGAATCATCCCTCCCCGAGGCTCTAAAGAACCCCCCTACAGAGCCCCCCTTGACATTCTACCAGCTGTGTACTCACTCCAGCTCTTGGGATAACAACCCGGTACATCCACCACAAGAAACGGCTCCAGCTTCAAAACCGACGGCAAAAGAGCCAATACCGAGGCCAAGACCCATCACAATCGCACAGTACAAACAGCGGCTGGCAGAATCAATCCATAACAGAAACTTCACAAATCTTCCTCCCAAAGAAATCCCAAAGAGGAAGAGAAGGAAACGAAGGGGAGGGCGCCGCGTTCAAGAAAAAAAATTAAAAAGGGCTCTTAAAGTCCTATCGAAACATAAAATTATATAATTCCTTGCTTGAAATACACCTTTTCACTCAATTTTTCACACATTTTTTTTCTTTTCCTGGTCACTCTTACTTGAAAACTTAATCGCACTCACGAATCGCACTCTCTCAAGATGGAAGTTGCCTCAATCATTGAGCAACAGAGGGATCTGTGCGACAAGATCGAGAAACTTGGGGTTAATTTCAAAAAGGAATCCCAAGCCCGACGCACTAAAGAAAACGTTGAGAAACGGCAAAAGAAGCTCGAAGAATATTGGAAAATATTTAAGGAAAATCACGCGACACTTCAAGCATCTCTTGCAATCGACGATCCGTATTTCACTGAGAAAATATTTGAAGAAACCAAACGATTGCACAACTCCATCAGTGAAATGCTGAGTATCGAAAATTTGCGTCTTCTAACTCAAGCTCAAGAAGACGATGACGACGAAGAGGAAGAAGAAAAAGCAAAACAAAACGTGGGCAAAAACACTCTGACCAAGCAAATTCCAGAACAGCCACAGCAACGTCAGTGGCAAATGCCCATTTTTTTTCCCACACAACAAATTGTGCAAAACCCAACAATACAATCCAATGCACTCAATAATGCAAATAATCATCAAAGGGACACCTCCAAGCAAGGAACAAGCCCAAAACAACCACTGGACACCTCACAAGAAGGAACAAGCCATTCAAACATCGCATCGCAAAGGTACCAAACAAATTATCAGCGCAATCACGGTTCCAATAATCAGGAACACACTCAGTGGCATCCTCCAAATCCTCAGAATCCACCGCAGGATTTTACAGGGTTTCCTCACTTCCAGGGATACCCATACTTTCCAACTCCGTATCCATATCAAGGAATGGATTACAGGGGAACAGCACCAAAATTGCCACCAATATCCATTGAGAAGTTCACCGGTGATCTCAAGAAGTGGCAAAATTGGATCCAGCTATTTGAAAGCGTCATAGACAAAAATCAACGCATTTCCAACGTGGAAAAATTACAATATTTAAACAATTATTTGGAAGGAGAGCCAAAAGAATTAATTTCAGATCTCAAGCTACAAGAAGACAGCTACCAAGAAGCATTGGATATTTTGAAGCAAAGATATGATGACCAACGGCAAATCATTCTAGCCTACACAGCACTTGTGTTAGATCAAAAGAAGGTGAATTTTCGGTCAGCTCAAGAAATCATCGATCTACACAACAAAACACTTCAATGCTACAAAGGATTGAAGACTATGGGTGCACAAACTCTTGAGATTTTACTCACAGCTCATATGCTCCATAACATGGATAATGAATCTCTACGCATTTTTGAACAATCTTTGATAAATCCCATGAGTATGCCATCAATCAATGAAGTGTTAACATTCCTCAAAAATCGGCACAGAATATTGCAAAAGTGCAATAATGAAAACAAACCAAAAAAGCAACAACAGAATGGGGCACAGCCAAAAGACAATAAGAAAAATTTTCATATCAGCACTAATAGTGCATGTGAAATTTGCAACGCCCCACACAAAATTTTCATGTGCAAAAAATTTAAAGATCTCACACCACAACAGAGAAAAGATCAAGTTAAGCAGCACAAATTATGTTACAATTGCTTATCGTCTCACCATAGATATGAGGATTGTTCAAGCACAAAAACTTGCAAACAATGCAATGGGAAACATAACACCCTTCTACATTTCAATAAGGCAAAAAAAGAGCAGGGAGAATCACAACCAAGCACCTCAGCTCACCACTCTGATGTTCAAGAAAACGAACCTGAGCAAGGGGATAATAATAATCACCAAAAAGATGTTATTTCCCTCTATGTCAAACCGAAACAGAAAATTCTCCCTACAGCTCTCATAAAAATTCGTGCCCACAATGGACGATGGGACATTTTTCGAGCCTTGGTTGATACAGGCTCAGCTGAAACATTCATTTCAGAAGAAGCAGTGCAAAATCTTGCACTTCCAAGACAAAAAATCAATGCACCAATTCAAGGCATTGGCCAAGCCAGTGCAGGCATCTCAAAATATTCAGTGGAATTACAGATCAAACCACGATTCCCCTCAAATATCGCATTACATGAGAGAGCCTTAGTGCTGCCCAAACTCACGGGCATGATGCCATCAAGATCAATTAGTGCAACAGCAACTAAACACATCAACAACAATATGATTCTAGCAGATCCAACATTTAACATTCCTGGGCCAATAGATCTCATCCTTGGAATAAATCTTTATTCAAGAATCATAAAGGCAGAGATTCACAAATATGACAAAGACGACATCATTGCACAGGAAACAAACATTGGTTGGATCATATTAGGAGAAGCTCCAGCGAGCACACCATCAAGAAACAATATCATCAGTCTCATCTCAATGCAAGAAATTGATGATAACCTCCGACGTTTCTGGGATATGGAAACAAACAAGGAAGAAGATATCACGCCAAACGAAGATTGCGAAAAACAATTCAAACAACATGTTCATCGTGATGAGTCAGGAAGATTTACAGTTTCACTACCATTCAGAAAATCTCCCACAATGCTAGGAAATTCGAAGGACAGAGCAATGTCCAGATTCTTTAGCGTTGAAAGACGCATGGAAAAAGATGAAATTCTGAACGAAGAATATCACAAATTCATGAAGGAATACATTGAGCTTGGCCATATGTCCGAAGCTAATGACAACAAAGGCCAATACTATCTTCCACACCACGCTGTTTTTAAACCCTCCAGTACAACAACCAAAACAAGGGTTGTTTTCGATGCCTCCTGCAAGACATCAACAGGTGTTTCTTTAAATGACGTGTTGCACACAGGCAGCAAATTACAATCAGACTTGACTCATATCGTCATGAGATGGAGAAAACACGAATTTGTCATAATGGGAGATATCGAAAAAATGTTTCGTCAGATACTAGTGCGAGAAGAAGATAGGAACTTTCAGCGAATCCTCTGGAGAGAGGACAAGAACATGCCTGTAAAAGAATACACCCTCAACACAGTGACTTACGGAACAGGACCGGCAACCTATCTCTCAGTACGATGTCTACAAGAGCTCGCAAATCAGGAAGAACTCAATTTCCCCAAAGCTTCAAAAACACTACGAGAAGACTTCTACGTAGATGATCTGATGACTGGTGCTAAAACTATTAATGAAGCTCGCCAATTGCAAAAAGACCTGATCAACCTTCTTGCGAAAGGAGGCTTCAACCTGAGAAAATGGGTATCAAACACAGAAGAACTCACGGCACATCTCCAACCAGATCAAAGAGCAATTCCTGAAAACATCCAAATTGGTACTGACGAGCATATCAAAGCACTGGGAATAGAATGGAATCAACGAACAGACGAATTCACGTTCAGTCTCAATCCACGTGACTACCATGGAATTACGAAAAGGCAACTCTTATCAAGCATTGCATCAATCTTCGACCCCATCGGTTGGCTAGCACCGATCACAGTTCGAGCAAAGATCCTCATGCAAGAACTCTGGAATCAGGAGCTAAATTGGGATGACCCCACACCATCAGACACACAAAAAGAATGGTCATCACTCATGATAGAGCTCCGACAGTTGGATTCAGTGAGAATACCCAGATGGATACACACTAACAACACTACACAACTGCATGGATTCTGTGACGCGTCACAAAAAGCATACGCAGCAGTAGTCTACACAAGATCAGTCGATGAACAAGGACGCGCTCATATACATCTTATTGCAGCCAAAACAAAGGTGGCTCCACTCAAAAACAAGGTAACATTACCAAGATTGGAACTAAATGCAGCAGTCTTGCTAGCAAACCTCCTGCACAATACACTGGAAGCACTGCAAATCAATAAACCTGAAGTATATGCATGGAGTGACTCAGAAATCACGCTAGCATGGATCGCCAAACCACCAACCACCTGGGAAACCTACATTGCGAACAGAGTATCAAAGGTCCAAATCTCATACCGCAAGCAAATTGGAATCACGTAAGAAGTGCAGAAAATCCAGCTGATGCAGCATCAAGAGGAATAAAAGCTGAAAAACTGCTTAACGACAAACAATGGTGGAACGGTCCCACATGGTTGAAGAAAAACAAACAGCACTGGCCCATAGAAATCGTCGATGAACATTATCAAGCCTTTATGGCGCAAATAAAACAAGCTCAAAACACAATCTTCACCTTAGATGACTTCAAAACCGCAGAAGTAACGGCGTTAATTATAGAGACAGCTCGCAAGAAGGAAGAACCACAATCAGAGGACGAGAACATTATAAGATTCTCTTCCCTTACTCACTTAATCAGAGTTACAGCACTGCTTAAACGCTTCTTCAACAATCTAAAGAACAAAGCGATGAAGAAAACCGGCAAAATAAGTGCTGAAGAATACAAAGAAGCAAAAACAACATTAATTCACAGAATCCAAGAAACACACTTCAAAAGGGAAATAAACTGCCTTCAAAAGAATCAACCAATTCCGTCAAACAGCAAAATTCTTTCACTCTCACCGTTCCTCGACAAAGAAAACGGACTACTACGAGTAGGAGGTAAACTGCAACACTCCAACCTCGACTATGATGCCAAGCATCAAATTATTCTACCCAAGAATTCGCATTTCACAAAATTGATAATCCAGTACACTCACGATATTACATTACACGGTGGAACACAGCTTATGTTAAACACACTCAGACAAGAATACTGGATTATTAATGCTAAAAGTGGCATTAACAAAATCATTCACAAATGCCTTGCCTGCTTCAAACAAAAAGCAACACAGCACAATCAACTGATGGGAAACCTCCCCGATCATCGAGTAAGACCAAGCGCACCATTCACAACCACGGGTATTGACTATGCTGGTCCGTTCTCTACAAAATGCTCAAAAACCAGAGGAATCAAAACGTACAAAGGATACATCGCTTTATTCGTTTGTCTGGCCACAAAAGCAACTCATCTCGAATATGTGAGCGATTTATCAACAGAAGCCTTCTTGGCAGCTCTGAAGAGATTCATCGCAAGAAGAGGAAAACCATCAATAATATACAGCGACAACGGCAGAAACTTTGTGGGTGCCAAAAACACACTTACAAAAGAGCTGCAAGCATCTATCAAAGACGCAGGAGAAAAGGCACATCGTTACGCCACCAACCTTCAAATTGAATGGAAATTCACCCCGCCATATGCACCCCACTTCGGAGGCATATGGGAAGCAGGGGTAAAATCCGCAAAATATCATCTCAAGAGAATCCTTGGTGACACTGCTCTTACATACGAGGAATTCACCACAGTTCTACACACAGTAGAAGCAGCTATGAACTCCAGGCCGATATCACCCATGTCTAGTGATTCAAGTGACCTCGCCGCGCTGTCCCCGGGACACTTCCTCATCGGAAGACCTATGCTGGCCCCACCAGAATCAGACCAGACGAATCAAAATCCTTCCAACAGGTGGAAGCTAGTCACCAAACTGCAACAAAACCTGTGGGACAGATGGTCACGAGACTATCTAAATCATCTTCAACAGAGACCCAAATGGAATAAGACAAAAACAGAATTCAACGTCAACGACGTCGTGCTACTAAAAGATCAAAACACACCTCCACTTCAGTGGCCACTAGCAAGGATCACCCGAGTGTATAAAAGTCAAGACGGATTAGTCAGAGTAGTTCAAATAAAAACGGCGGAAAATACCATACTAGACAGGCCTATAGTAAAGCTAGCAAAGCTACCATTCCTAGAGGATGAAAATAAAGATCATCCAGCAGAAAAGGAAACGACAGCACTACATTATCAGATTCAACACAGCACACAAGAAGCTGAAACAAGACCCAAGCGTAAAATTACTCAAAGATCAAGGCCTTGCCTTACATTGCTGCAAATGATTGTCACTTGTTTTATGTTCCTAACAATGGCATTCGCAAGCAACGGAACATCAAACCTTCCCATAACAGGCGGCAACTTTACAATTGTCAACACCACTCCCGGGATTTATCTCGAGAAGGTCGGAGTGGCAAGAGTAAGGAAGGGCAAGGTCAAGATAGAGACACGCATACCCTGGGCTGAATTAAACGAAGATGCTGACAATGTAGAACAGGTGTACAATCAAACAATTCACGCTTGTTCTCGGACAAAAACGCTCACTGAAGTATTTGAATGTGGAGAATTCCCACAATATCTTACACATCTGAAACATGATGTCATGATGATGAATCGTGAGATTGTTAGCAGATTTAGAATTAGACAGAGGCGCAACATCATCACTAGACTATTCAGTGCAGTCTTTGGTCATGACAATCCAGATGACGTTGCAGCGAACAATGAATACGAACTAATACACACCATCAATCAACAATCTAGGATGCTCAACCAGCAAATTATCGACTCGAACAGAATCACAGAAAATAAACTCGAACAATTCAGACGCAGAATCAATGAATTCTCGGACTTCACAAAACAACTAAACAACTATGCACAACAAAATGAAGCCAAAAAGGCACATTCATTTGCAATTGAAGCAGCTATACAAGCAATCAGTTATTTCCAAGAGCTCAGTTCTAAGTACAGAAGAATTATTCTATGCATAACAGATAGAGGAACCCTAATAGACGTAGCTGATCCCGGCATCATAGAAGAAAGCATTAAGAATCTAACAAGGACTCTGCCTTCAGACTTGGAAGTAAAACAAAATATAGCCAAGAGAACATCCTATAGAAGCACCAGTGATGATCTAATTATTTACGCATACCTTGATATAATCGACAAGGCTGACTTTGAAATATTACATGTAACGACAGTGCCAGAAGCTTCAAAGCACAGGACAATCATGATTCCAAAGACCGACACTCAAACCGTTGCCACGAATTATCACCATCAAACTTACTTCTTCATCGAAGACCTGGAAAAACAATGTATCAGCACGCAGAAAAGAGACTTTATATGCAATCCAGGACTCGTGTACGACATGAATCAACACCCCGACTGTATAGTTGACAAAATCTACGAACGAAACGCCAAACCACATTGCGAGTTCGCTGAGTTTCGAGTGAATGGAATTCTTTGGAAGACTCTAGCCATGGAAAACACCTGGCTGTTCGTTACTGAACATCCCACATCAGTTGCTATAATCTGCAATGGGTATAGGGAACGCGTTCACTTGAACAACTCTGGAATCATAAGGGTAAAACAAGGCTGCACAATAAATTCTAATGGTACTTCTCTTTCAGGTAGCACGCAGCTTGCTAAAGGCGTCGACAGCAGCTTTCACAAAGCGGTTGCACCCAAAGAACTAGAAGGTGTGCATCGAGTGGAAGCGCCTGCGGTCATTAGGAATCTCCGTCCCATCCCGCAGTCTGTGTCCCTTTATGGAGGCATCAGGTCAACGCCAATAGCTACAGCGGTCACATTTACCAGAATAGCCCATCACCCGGGATTCAGTGTTGGCTCAAGCATCCTTACTATAATTGCTCTCTGTATCGTTTGGAAGACACGAAGTGGATGGTTACCAACACTAACGTCAATATGCAAACAAAAATCGACTCAAGACAATACGATAGAAGCAGAGTCCTCAACAGAGCTGCAACAAAAGTTCCAGAGAGTACTTAAAGGTTCCGGTCAGCGAGAAGCAACACCGTCAACCGCCGGCCGGGCCCAAGATGTTCAGCACACGGAAGCTGAACAGATTTAGGAAGTTAAAATGCACTAAATTAAATTAAATTATGTAAGCAAGAATTGAAAATATGTCATAAGAATATAGGTGAAAACAAAGAATGTAATTTAGGTCATGCCACTGCTCCAAATTTAATATGTGTCATAAAGTGGGAGTGCATGGCAAATTATATAAAAAGTGAAAATTTGTGAATAAAGTGTGGCAGTTAGCTCTAACCGACAGGTGAGGCTTTTTCTGCTCCAGAACAGACGCTCCTAAGTCAGGCGTCAGCCCTAACGGGCTCAAGGCGGGTGAAGAGTAGAGTGCGGTCATAGGGTGCTGATGGATATAGCACCTCGCGTGACTGCACCAATCTTCACCAGCCCAACGGTCCACTCTCATCGTCGCATGAGATGAAACCCCCTTTATCATTAGAGAAATTTATTTCTCTTGGTCCTTTTCAGCTTACCTACAACCTAACTACAACTTTTTATAATTTAATGATTTGAAGTTCCACACAGGCACTTGATAAATTCTTTAATTGCAATAACTCAGAAAGACTTTTAAGTGATCAAGGGGTCTGTCATTTACAAAATAAAGGATCTAATATTTATTGACTTTTTTTTATTTAATGATTTGAAGCTTCACACAGGCATTTGATAAATTCTTTGATTGCAATAACCCAGAAAGATTTTTAGGTGATCAAGGAGTCTGTCATTTACAAAATAAAGGATCTAATATTTATTGACTTTTTTTTATTTAAGAGGATCGTCAAGGAAAAAAAAGCTCCAGATTCAAGCTCTCGCGGAGCTACTCAAAGCATCCGTGATGTCCCCTGGTGGTGAAAAGAGTCATCACCCGCCATCAGCTGTCTCGTTTTTTCTACTGTTTTTTGTTCACGCTCATCGTCTGTCTATTTTTCTCCGAAGCGCTCCCCAGACCCAGAGCACACAAAAAACTCATTGAAAAGGTTGAAAACCCAAAGGCAGATTTTTAACCTTGCGATGCATTATGAGATTTTGTGAAGGAAAGAAAAAATGAGACATGCATGTTTTACGCATATCTTTGTCTCTAAAAATTGATAAAAAAAATTAAATTTTCAAGTGACAAAATTTCTATTTTTATTTTCTTCATAGTCCAAAATTTCTATTTCTTCAAAAATGACACGTGCATTTGACACATTTGAAAGATAGGGGGAAACAGGTTTGTTTTTTGGCCTTTTTTTTGGTACGGGAAAGTCAAACTAATAAATAATTAACATGACCTTTATTTTTCCTCCATTCTTTCCAAAAACCATGTTCTTCTTGGGAATCTTTAAAAACGCATCCTGCGATTTTTTTATTTTTAAAGAGGCCGACTCGGTGATAATTTCATATAAGAAAATACTGTTGAATCATCAAAGATTTTTCAAGGTCAAAGGTTAAAAATGCTCTATAGAGAGCGTATTTTTAAACCAAATAGGGTGACATTTGGTATAGTTCCAAACGTCATGCAATTTTTTACAATTCAGAAAAGGGTATAATTTTTTATGAATCCATATAATAAACCAGTTATGAAACTATAACTAATTTTAATCTGAAGTCCAATTGTAGTATTGTTAGCAAATTGCACAATCACAGTAAAAACTTTTGGACACTGACCAAAATATTGGTAAAAATTTTCTTTAGAACAATTTGTTACAGAACAAATATGTACCTAAAAAAGATATTTATTCGTTCCAATATTTTTTTTCTTTACGGTTTTGTTAAGAATAGTGACAATTGTGTAAAAGTTTTCTTTTAGAACCGTTTCGATACGGTGGAATACCTACAAATTTCAGTAGATTTCGTTTTATACAAATTTGATCTGTGAGTTGGAATAGAATTTTGTTGCGCTCTACTGTTTTGTTCCCACACAACAAATTTGTAGATTTTTTTTATAAAAATACTATCCCTATATTTGTAACATATTCGTTTCAAAAATTTTCGGTATCCGTGGACGATTTAATTTTTGGAACAAAAATCGTTACTAATATGGGGAATCCTTTTGCCTCTCTTAAAAAGTACAAATTTGTTGCTAAAAGTCGGAACCAAATCGTCAGTTGCCTCAGCAACTGTGCTAACTGCATCTGCTTTGTGTCTGTATTCATTGCAAACGCCGCGCAGCGATGCATTGCTTACAACGAATGCTGACACAAAGCAAATGCAGTTAGCACAGTTGCTGAGGCAACCGACGAAATATAGACATTTTGTTCCAATTATCGGGAACAAATTAATGCAATTTAAAAGATCTCGTCCGTTTCGTCTAACAGTTAAGGTCTAGGGTGGATTCACCAGTTCTCGCCAGTGCCCCACTTCTCGCCACTTACATTGAAATCGCTATTTTTCGCAATTTATGAAATAAATGAGTCGCAATTTTTTTGTATTGTTTCTGCTTCTACGCATAGAATCGAAAAATAATAATTATTCGTTTTGGATTCACGATTTTGATCACTTTTTAGAGCAATATTTTAAGCAAGTGCATCGAATCCAACATCTCTTACCAAACGTACTAAGTGTCGTCAAATTTTCATCAGGCCAAAAATACCTATTTGGGTAAATAATTTGTCTATTGAATATTTAATTGCACTTGTGGAATACATAAAATTTGTATTTAGTCAATTAATATTTCATTTTATATTATTTTTGTATAAAAATGAGGCATGGCGAGAAGTGGTAATATTCTGGAATTGATTTTACCACCTGTCGCCATATCTTTTCAATAGGCGACGCTAACTTCACTTCGTAGATTCTCAGTTGTCAAATCTGCATTGTTTACTTTCTGCAAAAGCCCCATAATTTGATTTCTCAAATAAAAGTGAAGAAAAATCATTTAAAAAGAGTAATAATAAAGTGATCACAAGGAAAGAGAAATGGTGAATGTATTCTTTTCATAGCATTGCCTAAAATAACCGAGTGTGGTTCTTTTCAAGTGGGTGGCGAGAAGTGGTTACAAATTTTACAAAACTGGCGAAAAGTGGTAAAAAGTGGCGACGAAATGGTTATTTTTGCATTATTAATAAAAATCAGTTTTTTAAGTAGTCCAGCGTTATGTTCTAGGATTATTGTTTTCACGTATCTAGAGCCAATACATCTAAGTAACTTTGTGTCAAATTTGACTTATCTTGTAACAAGGATTCAAAAGTTATGATTAAATGAATTTAATTTTTTCCTAAACATGGCGATAGCCGGTTATTCCACCCTATAGTTAAGGTGCCAGTGCTGGTAGCAGGAGGAGAAAAATCTCGCCAATCTCGAATTAAAAAAAAGTGAAACCGTAAATATTATAGCTTGAAAAATGCCACAAATTTAACGTCCTTCTTGCTGCGATGGTGACTTTCGGAACAAATTAGTTACTAATATTGAAAATCTTTTTGTTACTCCTTGAGGATACAAACTGGTTTATTATATGGATTTATAAAAAATTATACCCTTTTCAGAATTGTAAGAAATTGCATAATCATTGGAACTATACCAAATGTCACCCTATTCGGTTTAAAAATACGCTCTCTAGAGCATTTTTAACCTTTGACCTTGAAAAATCTTTGATTCAACAGTATTTTCTTATATGAAATTATCACCGAGTCGGCCTCTAAAACATATTTAAAAATAATAAAATCGCTGGATACGTTTTTAAAGATTCCCAAGAAGAACATGGTTTTTGGAAAGAATGGAGGAAAAATAAAGGTCATGTTAATTATTTATTAGTTTGACCTGCCAAGATTGTAAAGTTTTTAAATTTCGAATCGTAAGGGATAGGGGAAAGAACTCTCCTTTCGAACGTTCATGCCTTCGAATAGCGTGATTTTTCTTTTATTTTTCCTAAGAGACTTATAAATAATTATCACATAATCATAAATATTGATGATAAGCTAACTAATATTTAATAGAAATGTGTAGGTAAGTCTCATACGAAAAATAAAAGAAAATTCCCATTATTCCAAGGCATGAACATTCGAAAGGAGAGTACTTTCCCGTACCAAAAAAGGCCAAAAAATAAACCTGTTTCCCCCTATCTTTTAAATGTGTCAAATGCACGTGTTCTTTGAGGAAATAGAAATTTTGGACTATGAAGAAAATAAAAATAGAAATTTTGTCACTTGAAAATTTAATATTTTTTTTAATCAATTTTTAGAGACAAAGATATACGTAAAACATGCATGTCTCATTTTTTCTCTCCTTCACAAAAGTTCCATTTCAAAATCGGGTTTTCTATTGTAATCTCGAAATCATGTTAAATGCTTTTTCGCTACTTTTAGGTTTATTTTGTAACTTCGCGGATCGCGGTGTGTTCGTGGATTTTAGTGGGCCGCGGAATTTTTCGTGTATTTGCGTGGATCGCGGTGTTGCTCCCGGATTTTCTCGGATCGCGGAATCGTTCACGAATTTTCGCGAACCGCGAAATTTCTCGCGGATCGCGGAATCTTTTGCGGACCGAAGAATTTCTGACGGATTTACGCAGCCGGCAGAATTTATTGTGGATTTTCCCGGACCGTGGATTTTTTCGCGGATTTTTGAAGATCGCAGTATTACTCGCGGATTGCGGAATAGTTTCTGAGCCATTTTGGCATTAAAGTTTTACATGTATTTTTGTGCATTTCTGACAATCGAATTTGCACTTTTCAATTTTCAACGACCTCGAGTTGCACGCATTTCGAGGTTTCCTGTAATAAATCTCAGCTAGCATAAGGTCATCTGGACTTCAATTTTGCCCCCAATTCGAATTTGCAATGAAAGAATCACACATAGCATAAGCCCATTTAGGCTTATCACTGACTTTTTTCTTCTCCGAGAATAATTATATCCGCATATTTTGTAGTTACCGATATTAGCTGGTTTTGTGAAATGCCCATGACGATTGACGATTCATAATTTTTACGATTTTCTACAATTTTTTGAAACAACGAGACTGATCGTGAAAATCATAAAAATTCGCTCAGCTGTAATTCATACGATTTCTCACACAGGGGATGAGTTTTGTTGTTTTGTATTCTTTTTTCTCCTCCGCCTGATCGCAAAAAACTGCAGGCGTGCTGAAGGTCAGAGAGAAAAGGAAGACATGGTGAAAAATGCGACGCGTAATCTTGTGGCGAATTGCTGAACAATTT